>NC_090379.1:23918114-24113114 GCF_036365525.1 Heterodontus francisci
AGGGAATCCAAGAAGGTTATTCTCCTTTTTCCAGTGATTTTTGATGAACAAATATTATCTGATGACTCTTGTATGTGAGGACAGAAGTCTAAAGTACAGGATGATACCCCAGTGCTTTCAGTCACCAGGCTGCCAAAACCCATCTCTGACACGGCAGCAGTAATAGGCAGCCTTTGTGTTTCTCCGTTTCCTGGGAACCCGTGGAATTGATTGCACCAATTCCAGAAAAACCTGAGGTGATAATTTAAAAATCTGTTCAAAAGAATTGTATTGTTGTTTTAACATGTTTTTTCCCCCTCTTCTCTTCCTCCCCTCCTCCCAACTAGTTAAAAAAAAAATAACTTGTAATACTTCCCTTTGCAGAGGAATTAACCAATTTCCCTCCCTTTATTTGGCTTCTTGGAGAGAGGGTGGGGTGCGGAGTGAAGGGGTGTGGTAGGAAGTATCTAGCCATGATGTTCCAGGCATCATGAATATGGGGTAGACGTGATGGGCCAGTTGGCCTTTTCCTGTTCAATGTTTTTGTATCGTCACCTTTTTAAATCCCATTTTCCCCCATTTGTAATTTTTTTTGGAAGAGCCTTACAATCATTCTGGGGCACGTTATTCACTATCCAGTTTCAGGGCCTGAACACCTTTTATGCGGATAGGATAGACAGCACCGTAACTCAGTGCAAACCATATAACTCAGCAGCTCCATTCAAATAGGCCAACCCTTTCTAAGAGTACAAATATCTCACATGCACATGTGCTGGGTTTTTCACTCCTGGTCCATTCCATGTGTGCTTGATGTCAGATTGTCTTTCCAATGTACAGCACAGCTATTGACCAGATCTTGTGTAGACAGCAACTGAAGGGAGTTTAGGAGCCTATCCAGCTTGTCTACCTTTCTATGGAGCTGAGCATCATATCTGCCCAATGCCATTTGTTTTTTTTTATTTTCAGTCCCTTGCAGTCTAATGGCTTCTATTCATCTGATTCCCATTCAGTCAAAGGAGGCTCCTCCGAATACATTTCTTACTCTTCCTTGGTTTGTCGGATGTGAATCATCACTACCCGATGGCACAATGGAACTTTGTATCTTCCAACTGCATTTCAAGGTGGATTGGAGTATCATTTTCAATTTTTTTTTTTGTGTTTTTGTCTGTGACATTGGATTTGGATTATTCAGGTTTTGGGATCCAAACTGACTTGACCAATGAATCTGCTGTGTGGCCAACAAAGAAAAGAAGTCATCATCCCATCAGTTTGAAAAGGACTTGAATTCAGGTTTCCAGAGGTGAAAGGACCGTGTGCTAACCCACTGCAACACCCAGTCTCCCCATTGCCCTGCCCCCAGCAATCTACATTTAGGGCAACTTTTACATTTTACTCTAAAATAAAAGCGAAATACTGCGGATGCTGGAAATCTGAAACAAAAACAAGAAATGCTGGATTCACTCAGCAGGTCTGGCAGCATCTGTGGAAAGAGAAGCAGAGTTAACGTTTCGGGTCAGTGACCCTTCTTCGGAACTGACAAATATTAGAAAAGTCACAGATTATAAACAAGTGAGGTGGGGGTTGGCCAAGAGATAACAAAGGAGAAGGTGCAGATTGGACCAGGCCACATAGCTGACCAAAAGGTCACGGAGCAAAGGCAAACAATATGTTAATGGTGTTTTGAAAGACAAAGCATTAGTACAGATTAGGTGTGAATATACTGAATATAGAACATCAGCAAGTGCAAACCTGAAGAAAAACAACCTGAAAAAAACAGTGGGTAAGCAAACTGAACAAACTAAGATGAAATGAAATAAATGCAAAAAATGTAAAAAGGAATGCAAAAAAAAAAAGGAAGAAAAAATAACTAAAAATGACTAAAAATGAAAGTAAAGTGGGGGGCTGTCATGCTCTGAAATTATTGAACTCAATGTTCAGTCTGGCAAGCTGTAGTGTGCCTAATCGGTAGATGAGATGCTGTTCCTCGAGCTTGCGTTGATGTTCACTGGAACACTGCAGCAATCCCAGGACAGAGATGTGAGCATGAGAGCAGGGGGGAGTGTTGAAATGGCAAGCAACCGGAAGCTCAGGGTCCTGCTTGCGGACTGAGCGGAGATGTTCCGCAAAGCGGTCACCCAGTCTGCGCTTGGTCTCCCCAATGTAGAGGAGACCACACTGTGAGCAGCGAATACAGTATACTACATTGACAGCCCCCCACTTTACTTTCATTTTTAGTCATTTTTAGTTATTTTTTCTTCCTTTTTTTTTGCATTCCTTTTTACATTTTTTGCATTTATTTCATTTCATAGTTTGTTCAGTTTGCTTACCCACTGTTTTTTTCAGGTTGTTTTTCTTCAGGTTTGCACTTGCTGATGTTCTATATTCAGTATATTCACACCTAATCTGTACTAATGCTTTGTCTTTCAAAACACCATTAACATATTGTTTGCCTTTGCTCCGTGACCTTTTGGTCAGCTATGTGGCCTGGTCCAATCTGCACCTTCTCCTTTGTTATCTCTTGGCCAACCCCCACCTCACTTGTTTATAATCTGTGACTTTTCTAATATTTGTCAGTTCCGAAGAAGGGTCACTGACCCGAAACGTTAACTCTGCTTCTCTTTCCACAGATGCTGCCAGACCTGCTGAGTGAATCCAGCATTTCTTGTTTTTGTTTTACATTTTACTACTTCTTTGTTGTGAGATGGCAGGGGCCAGGCTCTGTGTGCACCCCCCCCCCCCCCCCCACCTCCCCATATAACATCTCTTATTGACAACCAGTTTATCCAGGGTAATAGGTTTAGCTGTATGCACAGTGCAAACGTGGAGGATGAGCAACAACAAGCTGCATTTATATGCCACCTTTTAATGTATTAAAACATCCCAAAGTGCTTCACAGGAGCGTTATCAGATAAAAATTTAACACCAAGCCAGATAAGGAGTTATTAGAACAGATGGCCAAAATTTTGGTCAGAGGGGTAGGTTTTATAAGCGTCTTCAAGGAGGAAAGGGAGGTAGAGAGGTTTACAGAGGGAATTCCAAAGCTTGGGTCCTAGGCAACTGAAGGCATGGCCACCAATGGTGGAGTGATTGAAATCAGGGATGCGTAAGAGGCCAGGATTGGTGGAGTGGGGAGATCTGAGTTCTAGTGCTGGAGGAGGTTACAGAGCTAGGGAGGCTGTGTAGGGATTTGAAAATGAGGATGAGAATTTTAAATTTGAGGTGATGCTGGTCCTGGAGCTAAAGTAGGTCTGCGAGCACAAGGGTGATGGGTAGCTTTGGCTGTGCTCAAGTTTATGTAGGTTGGAAGAGGAGAGGCCAGCCAGGAGAGTCTTGGAATAGCCAAGTCTAGCAATGACACAGGCATGGATGAGGGTTTTAGTAGTAGATGAGCTGCGGCAGGAGTGGAGATGGGCGATGTTAAGGAGGTAGGTCATCTCCTCAGTTGTACTGATTTAGACAGTCTTGAGCTACAACAAATTCTTAGAGCCATATTATTCTGGGTCTACAGTGCCTTCTGCTCACCTGCTTTTCCCCCCCAACAACTATAGGGCGATATAGACTATCTAGTACAGCTGAGAAAGGGAGAACATAAGCTTGGGTTCCCTAGTATTAAAAAGACTTAGTCAAGCAGATGTAAACCCAACTGCTGCAGCCACATGATTGTCCTGAGTTATTGCCAGGAAAATGTAAAGGTTTCACATTGGTAAATTGGCTTGTGCTACAAGGGTAACTTGCTGATTTAATTTGAGTTTCGAAATACAGTTCAACTCGTCTGACTTGAAGAAGCAGATAGCTGAGTTGCTAGGAAACCTAACCCATGAAATCAAACCCGATTTGCATGTACAACAAACAGGAGGCCTAGCAGGTCCAATCAAGCTCACTCTAGCTCTGTAGATAAATCAGCAGCAGACAATCTACATCACCAAAGGTTTACTGAGAGTATCAGGAATCTGCAAAAGGATAATCTTTATTCCAGACTACACACTATGCAAATTAATACTACCTTAACCGTTAGGGGATTGGGCTGCTTTATCCGAGCAGAATTCAACTTTGATGAGGCCAGTTAAATATTCTGTGTGTTCAACGATTAAATATTCTGATCGTTTTTCCCTAGTTTTTGCTCTCATTTATTGTGTAGCTCTTAATAACAAATGCTGCAAATCTGAAATAAAAACAGAAAATACTGGAAACATACAGCAGGTCAGGCAGGGTCTGTTGAGATAAACAGAGGATTAATGAACTGTCCGAACTTTTTAATAGATCTGCAACACCACTGGTTGCCCCTTTTCACAGATTCTGATAGGGATGGGGACCGGTCCTGGTTTCCACCCCCCACCTTCTCCGCCATTCTATTTTCCTCCTGCTGCCTCAGTTACCGCCACATCCTGGGATTGCCATGTGGAAGGGGATGATAGGCCCAGGGTAGGAGCAATGAAGGCCCTGAGGTCTGGGATTGGAGGGAGACGGCCTAGTGGAGGTCTCTGGTCCCACCAATCCCTCCCCAACATACAGTTAACTGTTTCTAGGCCTACAATGCTCCAGAGCCATTGACTTCTATGTGTCTTTTGCCTTCTTCCTGATGGTTCCAATAAGATTTTACAGTGATGGATGGGGGGAGGAGAGACTGCCAGACTCTCTCTTTTTAAGATGGAATTCTGTTGAGATCCTGCCATGCATCTTCAGTGACCCCACACCCAGGTAAATGGATTGGTTTTATGGCAGACTCGGAAGAGTGAACATAAGTTCCTTCTAGCCACTCTGCCAGAAAGAAGACGATCCAGTCCTGAGTGCATTGTTCATGAGTGGAAGATGCCATAGAAAGAAGCAGTCAAGCCTAGTACATCCTTGCTCAATACCCATGCACTTTACTGCAGGAGTCACCAGTTAGCAACCAGGATGCGGACCCCTTGGATTATTTCCACCTACCCTTGCTCCCACACTGAGGCTGAGGGCAACTTTACAAACACAGGAAATAGGAGCAGGCTATTCGGCCCCTCGAGCCTGATCCGCCATTCAACGACCATGACTGATCTTCTACCTCAATGCCATTTTCCTGCACTCTCCCCATATCCCTTGATGCCTTTTAATATCTAGAAATCTATCAATCTCTGTCTTGAATATACTCAATGACTGAGCCTCCACAGCCCTCTGGTAGAGAATTCCAAAGATTCACCACCCTCCTGAGGGAAGAAATTCCTCCTCGTCTCCGTCCTAAATGGCCTACCTCTTATTCTGAGACTGTGTCCCTGGTTATAGACACCCCAGCCAGGGGAAACATCCTTCCTGCATCTACCCTGTCGAGCCCTGTAAGAATTTTGTATGTTTCAATGAGATCACCTCTCATTCTTCTAAACTCTAGAGAATATAGGCCCAGCCTCCTCAATCTCTCCTTTATAGGACAATCCCGCCATCCCAGGAATTAGTCTGGTGAACCTTCATTGCACTCCCTCTACGGCTGCAAATCATTGCGATTTGGACATTCTGGTGTGTATGACTTTACTGCTATATTACACAAAATCTAGGCTGACGTTCCAGTGCAATACTGAGGGAGTGATGCACCATTGGAGGTGCTACGGTGGACAGTGTTTTTACCCATTAGCCCATTGAGAGGACACTCAATATTAGTTTCCCAGTTATGTATCTCCAGTGCACTGTGCTGGACTAGGATCGCTGAATGTGAAAATTCACCCCAAGGTGTCACTATCTGAACTTCCTTCTTTTTAGAATTTGTAGTACATTTATGCGTGTTTTCTTAAACCTAGTATGTACATAAAACTAATAGGCTACTGTTACAGTTATGATTTAATTCAAGAGTTGCTCTGCTTTTTAATTCAGTGGACTCTCACGATCTGACCAAGTAAGATATTCAGGGAAAGAAATATATTGAAGTCACGCACAGAAACTGAACATTCGGGCCACAGGTTTTTTTTTATTTCTAAAATATACTTTATTCACAAAAATCTGTAAAAATTACATTCCCAAACAGTTTAAAACAGCATCAAGTCAAAGAATACAGACAGTGCAAAGGTGATCAGTTACCTTCTATACAATCATGAGTTGCCTCACAACCCTTCCATTTCATTGTCATGCCATATACATTTTTACATTTTACAGCAGACATAATTTCTCCGATACAGTTCAAGGGGTTTCCCATGGATCCAGCCCCTCAGTTCAGCTTGGTGGGGGGACCTTACACTGTGGTCTTTCCCCATTGAGCCTTTGCTGCGGCTGCCCCAAGTTTTAGTGCGTCCCTCAGCACGTAGTCCTAGACCTTGGAATGTGCCAGTCTGCAACATTCGGTGGTGGACAACACTTTGCGCTGGAAGACCAGCAGGTTTCGATCAGACCAAAGGGCGTCTTTCACCGAATTGATAGTCCTCCAGCAGCAGTTGATGTTTGTCTCGGTGTGCGTCCCTGGGAACAGCCCGTAGAGCACAGACTCCTGTGTTACAGAGCTGCTTGGGATGAACCTCGACAAAAACCACTGCATCTCTTTCCACACCTGCTTTGCGAAGACACATTCCAGGAGGAGGTGGGCGACCGTCTCTTCCACACCACAGCCACCGCGGGGGCATTGTGCGGAGGGGCCGAGACTTCGGGTGTGCATGAAGGATCTGACTGGGAGGGCCCTTTTCACCACCAGCCAAGCTACGTCTTGGTGCTTGTTTGAAAGTTCTGGTGATGAGGCATTCCGCCAAATGACTTTGACGGTCTGCTCGGGGAACCATCCGACAGGATCCACAGTCTCCTTTTCCCGTAGGGTCTTGGGGACATTCCGTGCAGACCACTGCATGATGGACCGGTGGTCAAAGGTGTTTTCCCGCAGAAACTGCTCCACGAAGGATAGGTGGTACGGCACGGCCCAACTGCATGGAGCGTTCCGCGGCAATGTGACCAGTCCCATCCTTCGCAACACCGGGGACAGATCGAACCTCAGCACGTAGTGACACTTGGAGTTTGCTTACTGGAGGTCTACACACAGCTTGATGCAGCCGCACACAAAGGTGGTCATCGGGATGAGGGCCACGTTGGGTACGTTTTTCCCGCCCTTGTCCAGAGATTTGAACATCGTGTCCCTCCGGACCCGGTCCATTTTAGATCCCCAGATGATGCGGAAAGTGGCTCGGGTGACTGCCACAGCCCAGGAGTGGGGTATGGGCCAGACCTGCGCCACGTAGAGCAACAACGTGAGCACCTCGCACCTGATGACCGGGTTCTTACCCACAATGGAGAGAGATCGCTGTCCCCACATGCCCAACTTTTGTCGTACCTTGGCTACTCGCTCCTCCCAGGTTTTGGTGCACGCCCCAGCCCTTCCAAACCATATCCCCAGCACCTTCAGATAATCTGACCTGACGGTGAAGGGGACAAAGGATCGGTCAGCCCAGTTCCCAAAGAACATGGCCTCGCTCTTTCCGTGGTCTATGCTCGACACGAGTCTCCTCCCACCTTACTTCATCTTGCCCTCTTGTCATAATCACCTATTCCTTTCCCCTACACATATTCATCTTGCTTCCCCTTAAATGCATCTATTATTTTTGCTTCAACTACTCCTTGTGGTAGTACTTTCCATATTTTTAACCACTCTGGGTAAATAAGTTTCTCCTGAATTTCCTATTGGATTTATTAGGGACTGTCTTTGTTTTGGACACCTCCTTAGCTGTGGCTCCCTTTTATGAATGAAAGTTGACCCATTGCTATCATGTGCTGATGCAGCACAGGAGGTGATAGTGCAGAGTGATAGGTTTATTAGTCTGTGTGCACTGCTCTGCTGTCCACAGGGTGAGCCCTGAGTCAGGCAAGCTGCCTGGAGGGGGATGAAATGGTATGAAAGGTGCTGCATATGGTTGAGTGCAATTGCCAGAGATAATGGGGCTAAATGACGACATAACTTTGACTTGGATCTACATTTGTAGAAGGCTGAGCAAAAGTCACCTCAGCTAGTCTGTGATGTACATTGAGAAGAAGCAAAATGGCCAGGATGAAAAGATGCAGCAGCCCGTTAATTTTATGAGTGTACATGCTAGGTTTAGTAAATGTAGTACAACTTCCCACTTTTATTCCTAATTTTATTGCTATGAATTTTTGAGAACAATGAAAATAAATGCACAGTAGGCTCCTGCATGCAACACTTAATCATATGAGGGTAATACTAATGAACAGAAACCTCTTTGCAGGGTCTTTGCCCAACTAGTACCAAGTGCCACCTGGTTGATATGTTTGCAGTCAGTACACAAACACTTTGGCTGTTCGCTTCATGTTAGTTTAAGATCAGTGGGGAGTCTTTTACATTTAAACATCCCCCTCCTCTCTACCCAATAGTTATGTTGAATTAAGGGCCAAAAATTGACGAGTCTGTCTTTGCATCGTACCAAGATGGCGACATTAAAGTGGGACTATATGGCAGTAGAGTGGAATAAGATAGCAGGTATGCATAACCTTTTGTGATGAAATGATGCAATTTATGCTGCCTTAGTGCTTGCAATGATTTTTTTTGTTGTTTGCCATACATTTTCCCTTTTAATGGTGCTGAGAGATGATAATTCCTCCACAATACTGTTAAACCTTGCCCTGACACACACTGATTCAGTTTTATTTCCTTTTGTCACTTAATGGTCCAAGCTTATGACCAAATAAATACATTGCGGGAAATAAATGTCGCCTGTACAACCTAACTGCTCCCTGCGAGAGCAAACACTTCTGTGGTTAGGGAATCAGATCCTATCGCTTGTAGCAACTTCCAAATGCACAGCAAGGGTTCCCTGGATGCGATAGCAATTGTAAGAAAAGCTGCCACAATGCTCCATGTTTCCAAACCAAGTAAGCACACTGGGGTCCGAATAAATAAATAGAAATAGCTGCAGACATGTCAGGGATTTACTGAAAGAGATGCAACAATAATTTCCTGGTTACGTTCACATAGAGTCTTGTATTGAAATGCTTTAGAAATGCAGTGCCTATTGTTATGTACACAATAGAACAATCTCTGCCAACAGTGTTTATATGGCACCGCAAGCTATTTTTGTTGTATCTTTTGTGAACAGGCAGCACGGATAACTCTAGTATTCAATTCAGTGAAGTGAATGGTTAAAAATGTTAATGTAAAATAACTAACACCTTTCCACTAATTTCAATAGCAATAGAGATCACTGGGCATAATTATTGTTCTGTAGAACCAAGCAGAAATTAAAAATTGTATAGTCTTAAATTAATCTATGGTCCTATGAGATGATTTTCGTTTACACAGTTCGAGAATTATGATCACCCAGACGTTCTCTTCACAGCAAAATAAAGATGAAAAGTATCAATTATGGTTGAATTTTTTGTAAAATGGGGTAAAATGTTTGATGATATGATCTCCTGGGGCAGTCCATACTATGGGACGCGAATATAAGACAGTTGCTCATAAATCCATTAAGGCATTCGGGATTAACGTCTTTGTCCGGTGAGTGCTGAGAATGTGGAACTGGCTACCACGTGGAGCAGCTGAGGTGAATAGAATAGATGCATTTAAGGGGAAGCTAGATAAGTACATGAGGGAGAAAGGAATATTAGGAAATGTTGTTCGGGTGGTAGGAGACTCGTGCGGAGTATAGACCAGCTGGGTCGAATGGCCTGTTTTAGTGCTGTAATTCTCTTTTGGCTCCCTGGCAGAAGCCTGACAAAGTCTACTTTGGACCACCCCTGTGTAAATCCAAGAATCAATCTTTGAGGCAGCCTTTGAAAGTAAGACTGCTGCCCCCCGCCCCCCCCCCACTCCACTCCGGTACTGATTATCTCATTGGTGCATTTGGATTGCTGGAGAGCCATGCCCATGTGCTAGATACCTGGGCCAGCGCTGCATAAATCCTCTTCCTTATATCAACCAGATCAACTGGAGACCAACAATAAAGTTAATTGTTAAAAGTTCGGGATCTTATGCATGATGTCCTAACGAGATATAATTTTTTTAATTAATGGGATGTGAGCGTTACTGGCAAGATTAGCATTTATTGTCCATCCCTAATTGTCCTTTAGAAGGTGTTCAATGTATTGAAGGCTAAATGTATATAGCTAACTATTTAAGTTTTCTTCAAATTACTCCTCAAGCATCTAATGCCTAGGATTCCAAACATACCAGTATTAATTGCTCCCAATACTGGGGTCGCTGTCAGGCTTAGTAGTAGTGCTCACTTCATCACTTCACAGTAGGCCTGTGTTTTGTCAGTTTATAGTCTTGTTTGCAAGCAGTGTCTCAGAGGCTGCTTCTCGGATTCACACAGGGGTGGTCTAGAGTGGGTTTTATGTCAGGTTTCTGTCAGCGAGCATAGAGTGTTCCAACAGAGATTATGATGTACCATCAATAAATCCTTATGTATAATTTTTAAATAATCCAGCAGCAGTTGATGCTTTTCATCTTTTATCTTACTACCTGTTCCTGAATTCTCAAGTGAAATTTGATCTCCACTGGTGCAGAGCTCCTGTTGAATAGGCAAGGATTGCCGTCCTGTGTTCGTCCTTTGGGAGCTGCACGGGTGATGAGAGGAGGATTTCGGCTCTGCCGTGATCACCATGGTCAGATACCCTGCTGTTAAATAATCCATTTAAAGAATTAATACATGGTTTACAAGAAATATACATTCCTTTGAGGCACAAAAACCCAACAGGAAAAGTGATCCAACCGTGGCTAAGAAGAGAAGTTAAAGATTGTAATAGATCAAAGGAAGAGGCTTGTAAAGTTGCCAAAAAAGTAGTAAGCCTGAGGATTGGGAGCATTTTAGAATTCAGCAAAGGAGGACCAAGAAACTGATGAAGAATGAGAAAATAGTAAAAAGTAAACTAGCGAGAAACATGAAAACTGACTGTATGTAAAAAGGAAAAGAATAGCAAAGACAAATTACAGGCAGAGTCAGGAGAACTTATAATGGGGAATAAGGAAATGCAGAGAAACTAAACAAAAGTGTCTATCTTCACAGTAGAAGATACAAAAAACCTCCCAGAAATACTGTAGAACTAAGGGACGAGTGAGAATGGAGAATATAAAGAAATTAGTATTCGTAAAAAAAGTAGTACTGGAGAAATTAATGGAACTGAAAGTTGATAAATCCCCTGGACCTGATGACATCCCAGAGTGTTGAAAGAGGTGGCTGTAGAGATAGTGGATGCATTGGTGATCATCTTTCAAAATTCTATAAATTCTGGAACGGTTCCTGAAGATTGGAAGGTAGCCCCACTATCTAAGAGAGAGAGAAAACAGGGAACTACAGACCTGTTAGCCTGGCATCAGTGGTAGGGAAAATGCTAGAATCTATTATAAAGGATGTGAGAACTGGACACTTAGAAAATCATGGTAGGATTGGGCAGAGTCAACGTGGATTTATGAAAGAGAAATCCTGTTTGGACTTTTTTGAGGATGTAACTAGCAGAATAGATAAGGGGGAAACCAATGGATGTGGTGTATTTGAATTTTCAGAAGGCTTTTGATAAGGTCCCACACAAGACGCTAGTAAAAAAAAAAGAGCACATGCGGTTGAGGGCAATATACTGGCATGGATTAAGAACTGGTTAATAGACAGAAAACAGAAAGTAGGAATAAACAGGTCATTCTCAGAATGGCAGGCTGTGATTAGTGGGGTACTGCAAGGATCAGTGCTTGGGCCCCAGCTATTCACAATCTATATCAATGATTTGGATGTGGGAAACAAATGTAATATTTCTAAATTTACTGATGACACAAAACTAGGTGGGATTGAGAGTTGTGAGGAGGATGCAACGAGGCTTCAAGGGGATTTTAGACAGGCTAATTGTGTGGGCAAGAACATGGCAGATGGAATATAATGTGGAAAAATGTGAAGTTATCCATTTTGGAAGGAAAAATAGAAATGCAGAGTATTTCTTAAATAGTGAGAGATTGAGAAGTGTTGATGTCCAAAGGGACCTGGGTGTCCTTGTTCATAAGTCACTGAAAGCCAACATAAAGGGGAAAAAAAAAATTGGGAAGGCAAATGATATGTTGTTCTTTTGCAAAAGGATTTAAGTATAGGAGTAAAGATGCCTTGCAGCAATTGTATACAGCCTTGGTGAGACTGCACCTGGAGTTTTGGTCTCCTTACCTAAGGAAGGATATACTTGCCATAGAGGGAGTGCAATGAAATTCACCAGACTAATTCCTGGGATTGTCGTTTGAGGCAAGATTGAGGAGGCTGGGCCTATATTCTCTATGGGGTTTTGAAGAATGAGAGGTGATCGCATTGAAACTTACAAAATTCCTACAGGGTGCGACTGGGTTGATGCAGGAAGCATGGTTTCCCTGGCTGAGGTGGAGGGGGGTAGGGAGGGAGGTGCAGGGTGTATAGAACCACGGGATACAGTCTCAAAATAAGGGGTAGGCCACTAAGGATTGAAATGAGGAGGAATTTCTTCACTCGGGATGGTGAATCTTTGGAATTCTCGACCCCAGAGGGCTGTGGAGGTTCAGTCATTGAGTATATTCAAGACAGAGATCAATAGATTTCCAGATATTAAAGGTATCAAGGGATATGGGGATAGGGCAGGAAAATGGCGTTGAGGTAGAAGATCAGTCATGATCGTCAAATGGCAGAGCAGACTCGAAGGGCCGAATGGCCTACTCCTGTTTCCAATGTTCCTGCACCAGGTTCACATGAAAAGTGACCAACTGGACCAGGGAAGAGAAAAGGAAAACTTGCATTTCTGTAATGCCTTTCATAAACTAAGGGTGTCTTAAAGCACTTTATGGATAATGGTATACCAGGGGACAGGTGGAAGAATGACCCAATAAGATGCCAGTGTCATTGGGAGAGATGGGGGTGGGGTGTGGAGAAGAGTGGGGGAAACTACAAAATGGAGGCTATTGTAAATGGGGGTCACTGAAGTATTGGCCTTTTGTTTTTAAAGGACAGACTGAAAAGTTCAGAAAAAAAACAAAATACTGTGTATGCTGGAAATCTGAAATAAAAACAAAGTGCTGGAAATACTCAGCAGGTCTGGCAGCATCTGCGGAGTGAGAAACAGTTAACGTTTCAGGTCGAATGATGTCGCTGAGGGTCAGAAAGTGGAGAGAGAGCCAAGGATAGGTAATGCAGGGGAGAGATGAGAAGCCATTGCTGAAAATTCACTGGCTCCATTTGGATAGAGAGGAATTAAACCATGAAAAAGCATTCCACAGAGGGGAATGATGGAAATCCCGAATTGAGACAAAATATTAACATGGACTGATCAGTACTTTCGCATCAGTGCTATACTATAAAATGGAGCTGCATTTTCATTACTACAAAACATTCAAAGGTTCACAACTTTTGTTAATTATGGTACTTTTATATTTGTGATTTTTCTCTCTCCTCCCCCATGGGGTGTTTGTTGAGTCTCTGCAGGGTGAAGCCACAGTGATGCAACAATTAGATTGCACTGATGTGGAACCAAAGGCTGTATTTATCATGGTTTTTAAACACTATGCTCAGCACATCAGCCTATCCCCAGCTAACTGCTCTCTAATCCAGTGTTGTTTTGGAGGATTAAATCATGAAAACACCTACGACAGGCATTCGAATCCTCAGCCCGAGTGCTGCAGAAAGCCTGACGGTGCATGTCTCGAGTGAGCCAGCATCATCAGGGGACAGGCTGATCCTGACACGTTTCTTTTATTTGTTTACTAAACAGGTGGCATCCCTTTAAATTTAAAGCCACAGTGCATTTAAAATTGCGTTTACATTTAAGTGGGGAACAGGGCAAAATGGAGGGAATTTTAATACCTATCCCCAGATATGCCCAGACTCCATTTTCAAATCCCAACTGAGCACAAAATCTGGGCTGACCTTCCAGTGCAGTAGCGAGGGGAGAGCTGCACTGTCCTCTTTTGGATGAGACGTTAAATCGAGGCCCAGTCTGCCCTTTCAGGCGAATGTAAGAAATCCCTTGGCACTATTTCAAAGAACAGCAGGGGAGTTCTCCCTAGTGTCCTGGTCAATATTTATTTTACTTTTTTTCTTTTTTTAAAAAAAAAAGTGTATTTGGTCATTATCTCATTGCTGTCTGTGGGAGCATGCTGTGCAAACTTTGGCTGCCCGATTTCCTACATTCCAACAATGATGAGGCTTTAAATGTACTTAATTGTTTGTAAGGAGCTGTGGGATGTCCTGAGGTTGTGAAATATGCTAAATTCATGCAAATCTGTTCTTTGCTTCCTTCTGCCTTTGTTAAATCGCCCTGTCCCCAACTCAGCCTGCCCCCCTCCCCCCCCCACCTTTGCTGAAGCCCTCGAGTGACTTTATTTCCTCCAGACTCGACTACTTGAACACTTTCCTTGATGACCTCCCATCCATAAACTAATCCAGGACTGCAGCATGTACCCTGTCCCATGTCTCATTTGCTGAACCATGCTGGCTCTCCCTCCAACCCCCTCAAATGCACTTAGCAGTCGCCCACATCTAGAAATCCTTCCATAGCTTCTCACTGCCCTATCTCCGCAATCTCTACCAGAGCTATATTCCCTCCTGAGCACTCCATTCTCTGGCTCTGCATCTCCTCCTCTCTTCATAGAATCCAGACATCACAGGAGGCCATTCAGCCCCTTATGCCCATGCCAGCTCTTTGAAAGAGTTATTCAATTAATCAGGTTCCCCAGCTCTTTAACCATAACCCTGCAAATTTTTCCTATTCAAGAATATATCTATATGTCTAATTCTTTTTCAAAGGCACTATTGAATCTACCTCCACCACTCGTTCAAGCAGTTTCTCCTCACCGTTTGGTGCCAGAGCTTTCAGTTGGCTGGGCTCTGCTTTCTGGAACTCCCCGCCCATCCCTGCTTAACCTGTTCCACCTCTAAGACCCTTCTCAAACCCAGTTTTGACTCTGCTTTCAGTCACCCTACCTAACCTGTGCTCTCAGCTTGAGGCCTGATTCCTTATTTATGATTAGAGATCCAAGGGATTAAGGGGAATGAGGAATTGAAGGATATTAGTATTAGTAAGAAGGTTGTATTGGAGAAATTAATGAGACTGAAGGTTGATAAGTCCCCAGGACCTGATGTTCCACATCCCAGAGTGTTGAAAGAGGTAGCTATGGAGATAGTGAATGCATCGGTGATCATCTTCCAAAATTCTATAGATCCTGGAGCGGTTCCTGCAGATTGGAACCCCACTATTTAAGAAGGGAGGGAGAGAGAAAACAGGGAATTACAGACCTGTTAGTCTTACATCAGTCATTAGGAAAATGCTAGAATTCTAAAGGCTGTGATAAATGGACACTTGGATAACAATGATCTGATTGGGCATAGTCAACATGGATTTATGAATGGGAAATCATGTTTGACGAACCCATTGGAGTTTTTTGAGGATGTTACTAACAGAATTGATAAAGGGGAGTCGGTGGACGTGGTACACTTGGATTTTCAGAAGGCTTTTGATAAAGTTCTCCACAGGAGATTGGTTAGCAAAATTAAAGCATGTGGTTTAGGAGGTAATATACTGGCATGGATTAAGGATTGGTTAACAGGCAGAAAATGCTAGAATCTATTCTAACTTCAGTGGTTGGGAAACTATTGGAAAAAATTCTGAGGGACAGGATTAATCTCCACTTGGAGAGGCAGTTTTGGTCCCCTTACTTTAGGAAGTATATTATTGCCATAGAGGGAGTGCAATGAAGGTTCACCAGACTTGTTCCCAGGATGGAGGGACTGTCCTATGAGGAGAGATTAGGGAAACTGGGCCTGTATTCTAGCGTTTCAAAGAATGAGACGTGATCTCATTGATGCCTACAAAATACTTAAAGGGATGGACAGGGTCGATGCAGGTAAGATGTTTCCCCTGGTTGGGGAGTCTAGAACCAGGGGACACAATTTCAAAATAAGGGGGAAGCCACTTAGGACAGAGCTGAGGAGAAATTTCTTTACTCAGAGGGTTGTGAATCTTTGGAATTCTGCACCCCAGAGGGATGTGGAAGCTCAGTCATTGAGTATGTTTAAAGCCGAGATTGACAGATTTCCAAATACAAATGACATACAAGTCTGAGGATAGTGTGGGGAAAAGGCATCGAAATGGATGATCAGCCATGATTATATTGAATGGTGGGGCAGGCTCGATGGGCTGAATGGCCTACTCCTGCTGCTATGATCCTATGTCTATATATGAAGCATCTCTGAACGTTTCTGTATGTAGAAGGTGTGCCATAAATGCTGGTGGTTGCCACAGTCTGGAATAACTGGGCTGCTTTCTTGCATTGAAGTGAATTGCTGAGATTTCTGCACAGCACCGGGAGGTCAACTGCACCACAAAGAAAGTGCAAGGCAGCGTGCTGAGAATTCACGCTCCGGGAACGATAAAGAAAAGAAAACAAAGCGATGTGAATGTTTTAAATCTGAAATGAAAACAGAAACTGCTCGTAATACGCACAACCAGCCCATCAGCATCTGCAAGAGAGAAAAAATTATCAAATGTTTTCGGAAGAGATACTGCAACAGAACTGAGTTCTCTTACCACTCTCTTTATAGATCCTCACAGGGCTGCTGTCTGTTTCCAGCATTTTCTGTTTTTATTTATGAATTCATATTCCATTGAATTCTCTCCATGAGGAGATCCCTTGCTATACCATGCATGCTGTGCATAGTGTTGACGCAGCAATGTAAATTCTGTTGATGTGGCATTGAAGTGCTGAATATTTTCACCCACGCCTAATTGTGTTTCTCGAGGCATTATCGTTTACGTTATTTCTCAATTTCCCCCCGAAAGTCGGGTAAATTCCAAATCCTGGTAATGGGTTTTTACTGAATAATATCGTGGTATAGGCTCAGCTGTTCAGGAAGCAGTGTACAGTAGTGGATGAAAGTAACTTCAGACAAGGGGGTCAGAGGTGAGTCTGAGTAAATGTCTATCTTGTAATTCCACCAGGGTGAAGTGTAATGGATTTTGGAATAGAATTATTGCTTCCATAAATCTTGGGTTCCAGGATTGCGACATTTCCCTGCAGTCTGTGGGGGAAAGTGTTGAAGGGGATTTGTTTAATGCATTGCTGAGGCTAAACCTACAGCTTGCAGTAGCCAGATGGGCAATTAGTCATAACCAAGGGGCTCGGAAAATAAAAAGTCTGTAGCTAACCTTTATAAGCAGCAAGTGCAAGTCTGTATATATTCGTCAGACCTTGCTTTGTTTTTTCCATGCATTGTGTTTAGGGCAGATATTGGAGATTCCATTTTAATGAAAGACCCCCTCTCCTCAACCTCACCCCCATCGTGGATAATAGAAATTGGTGCAAAATTGTGTGCTGCTAAACATATGGTGTAGCAATACCCAAGACATGGGAATTAATACAATTGCAATCCAGGTAACAAAAGATATATTATGTTTTATTTATCAAGAGAAGGAGATGAAATGGCAAAAGCTGTGCAATGAAGCGAAGGCTTGCACAAGGCATTATACTTGAAAACAATTGGGATGGCAGATAAGAGGAATGTAGATAATGGAAGGCTCTATGCTTTGTGCATTGAAAATAAGGGACTGTCAACTCCCGAACTGTAAATCTTTAATGCGGAAATTACCCCTCCGCTGCTGAAATGTTCCAGTTTAATATGTTGGGTTTTGCACCCCTCTCTCACCAACCTTCTCCCTCCCAATTGTGCTGACTTATGCTGGCTACACTTGGAGGCACGGCAGATCCGCCATGTTTGATTTGAACAAAAAACCCTTTATGCTGTATCGTGTTGATAATTGGCACAGTCGCTTTTTCGAATGTTTGTGGTGTCCTGGCTGGTTCTGTGCTGCATAGAGTCACCAAACCATCATGACTTCAGCAGTTTTAACATTGGTCTTTGCATCCTGATTACTGACACCTGGATCCTATGCACCAGTGACAGCCCAAATGCCTACATTATAGCAGTGGTCACACTTCGAGGTGACATTGTTTGCTGCCCCGAGGTCATGAAAGGTGCTATGTAAATGCATTTCTTTAATTTCCTTAAGACTTCAGTGAATTTTGTTCACTTAAATGGTGCCTTTGACCAGGTATGCAAGATGCATGTGTCAAGAGCCAAGGACAGCAGGACCCCTGTCTGGCCACAAGGGCTGTCAGGTCAGTGTAAAAGTAGCTTTTAGGTGGCCTGTTAGCAGGAGGGATTCTGACATACTGATGTTTGTTCTGAGAGAGGCGTGGGAATTGAGCAGATTTAGGTAATGGCTTTTCAATATGTCTGATAAGAGACCCTAGAATGAATGGCATTCATGGTTGTTTCCATTGTTCTTTGACCACAAACTTATCACCCCATCTTGATGAAGATTACTGCAACTTGAAAAGATTTCCTGGCCAAATGATCAGATACAGATCACCAGCAGGAAGGGGAGAGTCAGGTCTCCTTGATTCTAATACACCCAGTTCCTGATAAATCAATGGCTTGTTGGTTGCAACATGCTATTTGTGTATAAAAGCAAAATACTGCGGATGCTGGAAATCTGAAATAAAAACAAGAAATGCTGGAACCACTCAGCAGGTCTGGCAGCATCTGTGGATGGTAATGCCAGACCTGCTGAGTGGTTCCAGCATTTCTTGTTTTTATTATGCTATTTGTGTACATGGAGCTCCCACTCTGAATTATTAACACTCTGCACTGTTGTGTACTGGAGCAGCCACGTGGGGCACAGTGGGAATAATGGCCTGCGCCTGAGCCTAGGATGTTAAACCTATGAACTTTTGACATAATCAAACAAAATTCTGCAGCACTCGTACATAACAGGAAGCTAGTTGGAGCAAAACAAGGCAGAGGAGATGGTCACTGAGCAGAAAAAAGGGGAAAATCTTAATATGCATAACGGTGACTGCACTTCAAAGTAATTCATTGTGCACACTTTGACACCTGATCACTGTGTGAAGTGCCAGTTTTTTTTCGGGGGAGGGAGGGTGATGGCAACTTGAGCTAAAGAGTTTTAGAATCTTAAGACAAGGGCATGATCATAGTGACTGAAAGAATAGATAATGGAAGCAGGAATCTGGAGGCAGAGTAGTGTGGGATGCGTACAGTGATGTACAACTGGGGAAGGTTGTTTCGATAGAGTGAGGCAAGGCCACTGAGAGAAGTGTATTGAAGTAAATGTTCAACTATTCACAAAAGCAACAGCTGTTCAGGGTAAAAGCAGAGATCCAGTCCAAGTCAGAATGTGAGAGTATTGATGCAGGCAATTGGAAAGTTGATTCAAACAAATTGTTTGATGTGGCGAATAGTTCAGTAGAAGTATGTTAAGTTTGGAATTAGAAAGTTAGGAATGAGAAGAGAGATAGAAAACCAACCCTAAGAATCTAAACCTATATATTTGTGAAACTTGGAAAATCCAAGTAAAGCTTTCCATCACTGACTTAACTTTAGGAAATAGCATGGGTTACTCTCCTGCAGAAAACATTCTGTCTTGCTCAAACCCTGGTAAATGGGAATGCAGGAGACCTGAAATAAGTTCAGAAAATGCTGGAAAGGTACCTCAAGTCAGTCAGCAACTGAAAGAGAAAGACATGGCACACTCAAAACATTAACCAGCTATTTCTTTCAGTTACTTACCGAGCTGTTGACCATTTCAAGAATTTTCTATTATTTTCACAAACTCTCATTTATTTAACAAGTTTATTTTTCTCTGCTGTCGCAACTGAAATTAGTGAACTTGCAATCGACCAGGAACCAAACCTAGAACCTTCCTCACCTCTGTGGCTCAACTACTCACTTCTGTAAACCCACTGAGTGATCAGGAGAGCTGGTCAACATCAGCTTGTTCAATAAGTACATCACACCTTCATGTAGCACAATCCACTTCTGCCTAGATTACTACGTAGATTCACCAGGACGAGAAACTATAGTAATGAGGAAAGAATCAAGATAAGGGACACTTCTACTAAAGCAGAGAAGGTTGAAAGGAGATTAAATAGTGTTTTCTTTCAATTCTAATGGGTTTTGACAGTGTGAATAGGGGGAGACTATTTCATCTGTGGGGAGTCCGTGATGTGGATCATCAATTATAAATTATTGCCAAAAGACCAAGGAGAGAAGTTAGAGAAATCTCTTTATTAGCAGGTTGTTGGAATATGGAATGTTTTGTCACAGGGAATTCTAGAGGCTGGGACCATTGTATCTATTAAAGGAAAATTGGATAAATTGCCTGATTTATAAATAGCCCAACCATCTTCAGCTGCTTCATCAATGACCTTCCTTCAATCATAAGGTCAGAAGTGGGGATGTTCGCAGATGATTGCACAATGTTCAGCAGCATTCGTGACTCCTCAGATACTGAAGTAGTCCATGCAGAAATGCAGCAAGACCTGGACAATATCCAGGCTTGGGCTGATAAGTGGCAAGTAACATTCGCGCCACACAAGTGCCAGGCAATGACCATCTCCAACAAGAGAGAATCTAACCATCTCCCCTTGACATTCAACGGCATTACCATCGCTGAATCCCCCACTATCAACATCCTAGGGGCTACCATTGGCCAGAAACTGAACTGGAGTAGCCATATAAATACCGTGGCTACCAGAGCAGGTCAGAGGCTAGGAATCCTGAGGTGAGTAACTCACCTCCTTACTCCCCAAAGCCTGTCCACCATCTACAAGGCGCAAGTCAGGAATGTGATGGAATACTCTCCACTTGCCTGGATAGGTGCAGCTCCAACAACACACAAGAAGCTCGACACCATCCAGGACAAAGCAGCCCGCTTGATTGGCACCCCATCTACAAACATTCACTCCCTCCACCACCGACGCACAGTGGCAGCAGTGTGTACCATCTACAAAATGCACTGCAGCAGTGTGTACCATCTACAAGATGCACTGCTGCAATGCCCCAAGGCTCCTTAGATAGCACCTTCCAAACCCGCGACCTCTACCAAGTAGAAGGACAAGGGCAGCAAATGCATGGGAACACCACCACCTGCAAGTTCCCCTCCAAGACACACACCATCCTGACTTGGAACTATATCACCGTTCCTTCACTGTCGCTGGGTCAAAATCCTGGAACTCCCTTCCTAATAGCACTGTGGGTATACCTACCCCAAATGGACTGCAGTGGTTCAAGAAGGCAGCTCACCACCATCTTCTCAAGGGCAATTAGGGATGGGCAATAAATGCTGGCCTGGCCAGCGACGCACACATCCCATGAATGAATTAAAAAAAAATTATTTTAGCATTGCTATAGGGAAGAAGCAGCACAGAGATGACTAGCAAAATGGGCAATCTTGCCAGAGGCAGGGTCAGACTGACATGGCTATCTGCCTGGCAGCAGCGGGTAGCCGATTGGGATCAATTAAGTCTCCATTTGGGCACAAATTGGCGATGCTGTCGGGCTCTTTCCGACGACGGACAAGCCCCCCCCCTGCTGAGGCTGAAGCCCAGCAGATGTCTGGAGGTGGCCTCCTGGCAGCAGGTTGGGGGCTATCGACAACTCCTTTAAATCTCTATGTCCCAGAGCCGTGGGGATCAGAGAGTGACGACTGCGGCTGCTGCTGAGAGTTTTCCCCTCCACAATGAAAGCCTGGCGACCCTTAATGTTTAAAAATTCCATAGTCTGCAGTAGGCGTTTCCATCTTGAGGTGCCCTCATGTTCTCCTACCTACGCTGGCAGTGCTCACCTCTCCTGGTGGAGTTGCCAGTTGCCCACAATTGGACGACAAATGCGTGGGCGGCTTGTTAATCAGCTGCCTCCAGAAGGGTTTCATTGGAGGACGGGCCTCCGACACCATTGGATTCAGAAGCTGGAAATGGTCCTAGCCTACATTTAAAACAATGTCGGTAAGTGTCAACCTAGACTTTGTGCTTAAATCTGGAGTGGGACTTGAACCCACAACCTTCTGACACACTGGAAATAGAGCAGCCACTGAGCCAAGCCTGAAAGAAAATTGGAAACGTTGGAGATGCTCAACAGTTCAAGCAGCGTCCGTCAGGAGAACATGAGATAACAAGTCGGGTAAAATGCCGACTGGTGTGTGTCCTCTCCACAAAGACTCTCCTGAACCGATGAGTGTCTCCAATGTCCTTTTTTTTTTTTTTTGGCTTCAGATTTTTTGGTATCTGGAGTGATTTGCTTTTTAGTTCACTGAAGGAAGAGCCTTATTTCAAACCTGCCATCCTTCCATCCAAAGGGCCAGTATCACAGCATGTTATGACAGCCGGTTATTGAAGCTGAAAATGAGAAGTGGACATCTAAGGAGGGTTGGAGAAAACTAAATAAACACTCGACGAAAAATATTAAAGGGTACAGAAATGAGATAATGGTACATAGGTGCAGTGTGGAGCTAGCATCAACACAGCTAAAAGTGGCCTCCATCTGTGATGAAAGCTCTATGATTCCGTGTTCACCAGTGGAGATCATTTGTGTTGTATCTCCCTGGTGATTGCAAATATGTTGTGACAAGTGACCTCTTGTCCCAACCCGAATTTTTTCAGCGATATCCCTGGAAAGCAGCCGGATCATTCACGTGCTGTGTCGTCGGAATCAAGCGTGCATTTCTGTTGCATGACCTCATTTCCTACTAAGTGGTTTTGACAATGTCAGGCTGCCCACAGATTTGAATATTGAGAGATACTTTTGAATATGAGCTCATTGTTGACACCCATCGATTGGCCTCATTGTGGCCGTACATTTGTTATGTTTATAGTGCTGTCTTTGAGGCTATTTTTAGTATGAGGAATGTAGCCACTGGGAGCTGCATTCATTCAACGAACGTCTCTCTTAGGTAGTTTCTTTACGCAGAGAGTAGTGGGGGCGTGGAACGCCCTGCCTGCAACAGTAGTAGACTCGCCAACTTTAAGGGCATTTAAGTGGTCATTGGATAGACATATGGATGAAAATGGAATAGTGTTGGTCAGATGGTCGGCGCAACATCGAGGGCCGAAGGGCCTGTACTGCGCTGTAATGTTCTAATGTACATACATATGGATTGTGGTAACCCTGGTTGGTGTTAGCAGATGGTTTGGCATTTCATTGTGATTGGGTTCTGAAGGGGATGTTGGGTAGAGATTTGGACTGGACCACCATTAAACCAGGGGATTTGTTATGACTTGACATCCTACAATTATTCATATTCTAACGTAAAGTTCCCACTTTGCTGGTTTTCATCAAACTCTAATTTTAAATAACTGTGGGTGTGCACTTACCAACTGCAAGAGTAACGTTACGGTAACCATCTGGAAGCTCCTGTCACAGTTGCGGGAAGGTGGGGAGGTGAGAGGGGGGAAGATGCATAAACACCGATGATTAAACTTGTCGCTGAGGAGAAACTGATGGGGAACACGCCACCTGTCCGAAGCGCCCTTAAGGTTAAAATGGGCCCTTCTATCTCTCTTTTTACGTTATCATAGCCTTTCATAGTCTTGAAGACCTCCACCAAGATATCCCTTGACCTTCCCAGCCCTGGGGGGGAGGTGGGGGGCAGTTTGTCTTCATTTATCTAAACCTCTCCTTCCAACTGGAGTAGCATCTTAGTGAATCTATGCTGCACATTTTCTGTTGCTTTTATATCCTCCTTGTTTGTGTTCCCCTTTTGAACTAATCTTTATTGAGCATCACCATTTGGATTGCATAACGGTTGCCTATGAATATATATTAGTTTAGCTGATCAAGGCAAGAGAGATCGGGACATGCGTAGACTACTGACTATGGATAGCAGAAGCAACAACTCGACTTGATATGAAACAATGAGGCATTTTCCATTTGCTGTAACTTTTAAGACACCCACTTCTACTTGAGATGGGAGACACATCCTCAATTGTTCACAGAAATGGGTACAGGATTTAAACTGCTTCTGAAAATGTATCTCCATACGTGAACTCAGAGAAATAGTTTGACAAATAGACGGGACGAATAATGTTACATTCTGGGATCAAGTGTCAGTATGTAATCTGAGAGAAAGGGAAGGACTGTCAAATAAATATCCTACTGGGAATAATTAAAAGAGCCACAAGGTTCACGACTGAATAAACAGACTAATGTCCGAGATTCAACCAGAGTTGGGCTAGAGCTGTATTATAGTGTTACACACTGATCTTTGCATGAAGTCACCCACAAGAGCAGGAAGAATTCATCTAAATGTAGAGACAAAGCTGAATTAGAACGGACTACGAATGTTGGGGCAGGAAGATTGAAGAGGATTAAATCTATGAATGCCGCACTAAAAACAGAAGCAAGAGAATGGGTTAAGACCAGAGCAGAATGTGAGGCGTAATCCTTGTGTGTTGAATTTACACACTTTGAGACTGTTAACTACACAGCAACAATACTGCTGCCAGCGTCTGCCTAATGTTAACAGAGTTGGGCCGAGCAGTGATCAGTAAGGAAGGGGTTACACAGCCTAATGAACAGTTCAAAAGGTGAAACAGGGATTGAAATCATAGGCAGTTATTTATCACAGCAGATTAGGCCAGCAATCTTATCAGCTGAAGAGGACAACATTTCAATGGTGTGTTGCCAGGTCAATATAATATGGTACCTGCACCTGTTAGGAACGTACTTATCCGACTTTGTATTATATTACATGTCGGATACCAATGTGCCTATTGACCACAAAGTTTTAATTTCAGACACAATCATCCAAATAGCAAAAGGCGTGCCAGTCATACTGGAAATATATAATCGACATATTGCAACTGAGTGTCCCCGATGGCGGAGTGAGTTTATCCAGTGAGTAGCTGAATCATACGGAACAGGAAGGTGCTCAGTCTGTGTGGTTGAGGTGCTACAATTGTCAGCTCATTGTCAGAGTGAACGTGGATAATGATCATTATGCTATGTTATGCAAATCTACCCCAGCAAGGGAAGGATGCTTTTGGTACAGGAGAAGTAAAATTGGCAAGGGGAAAAAAATATTGGAGTAAATTTTAATCTGCACCCTACGGGTATTGATGTGGTGAGAGGATTGACCGAACATCATAGACACTGTCGGATTTTCATTCCATTCAAATCATGCGGTGAATTTGAAAATTACTATTAGGATGTAACTTAAATATTACTGATATTTAGAACAAAACACATAGAAACCTGGCCTGTTTCCACTCGGGCAAACTGCTTATCTTTCTTTCTCTTTCAGATTCCAATCAATCAGCTGTACATTCATACCATTTCTTTATTTGCCGTCAGAATGTAAAGGACAAGTTGGAGTTATTGTGTGGCAGCTGTTGGGCTGTGTTCTGTTTTGCCAGCCTTTTATAGGCAATGGAAATGTTGCAGTGCCGATTCCCTGGAATGTTATCAGGGGTGAGGGTCTTGCGGTTATGAAGAGAGCCTTAGAAGTTAGGTATTTTTCTGCTATAGCTGAGCAGATTAAAGGATGACCCAATCAAGGCATTTGAGGTTATTAAGGGTTATGATAAGATAAATAGTGTTGGGTTGTTTCTAACCAGACAGTGAGGTATTAATGAGTGGACATGAATTTAAGGTAATCATGAAAAGGATTAAAAGGGAGGTTAAGAAATATTTACACAAAGAATGATTAGAATGTGCATCAAACTGTTATTGAAGCTGAAAGCATAGATCCTTTTAAAAGAGAATTTGACAGTTACTTGAAAACAGGGAATATGAAACAGTATGGGAAGCAACCAAGAGAATGGGATTAAATCCATGTGGAGAAAAACACTCGAGCAGATGCTGATACAAATGGCTTGATTCTGCCCTGTATCATTCCGTGATTCTAAATGTTCATTAACACCTTAAAAAGAAAGACTTGCATTTATATAGTGCCTTTCACAACCACCAAATGTCCCAAAGCGCTTTACAGCCAATGAAATTTTTTTTGAGGTGTAAGTCACTGTTATAATGTAGGAAGCATGGCAGCCAAATTTTTGCACAACAAGCTCCTACAAACAGCAATGTGATAATGACCAGATAAGCTGTCTTTGTGTTGTTGATTGAGGGATAAAGATTGGCCAGAACACTGGGGTCAACTCCCCTGCTCTCCTTTTGAAATAGTGCCCTAATATGAACATTGAGTTCTTTAGTTAGGTAAATTCATGTGTGTTCTATAACACCTCTCTTTCTTCATAGTTTTCTTCTGACTGTATGAATGTTCTGTGTTGTCATGGAGATGCTCTAGAACTGTTGTCTTCTACTTCCCTTATGTACTTGATAGACACTTTTTGGATCTTTCCCATTATAGCAGTTGTTTTCTCTTCCAAATGGCCCTTGAATTCATTGGGGATTCTCCTGCTCTCTTGTCACAGCTCTGCTAGGACCCCCCCCCCCCCCCCCCCCCCCGCACCCCCACTCCTCTTCTCAGGAAAATAGTGTAAACAGCGGCTTTAATTGTTTTCCTGACACCCTGTGCTAGCTAGCATTGTAAATGCTACGTATATTAATGACCTAGACTTGGGTGTACAGGGCACAATTTCAAAATTTGCAGGTGACACAAAACTTGGAAGTATTGTGAACCTCAAGAGGGCATAGGCAGGCTGGTGGATTGGGTGGACAAGTGGCAGATGAAATTTAATGCAGAAAAGTGATTTGTTTTGGTAGGAGGAACAAGGAGCGGTAATATAAATTAAAGAGAACAATTCTAAAGAGGATGAAAGAGCAACTGGACCTGGGGTATATGTGCACAAATCATTGAAGGTTGCAGGGTAGGTTGAGAAAGTGATTGATAAAGTATATGGGATCCTGAGCTTTATAAATAGGGGCATAGAGTACAAAAACAAGGAAGTTCTGATAAACCTGGATAAAACTCTGGTTCGGCCTCAGCTGGAGTATTGTGTCCAGTTCTGGGCACCACACTTTAGGAAGGATGTTAAGGCATTAGAAAGGGTGCAGAAAAGATTCACGAGAATGGTTCCAGGGATGAGGAACTTTAGTTACGTGGGCAGGTTGGAGAAGTTGAATCTCTTCCCCTTGGAGAAGAGAAGATAAAGAGGAGATTTGATAGAGGTGCTGAAAATCATTTGGGGTCTGGCCAGAGTAGATAGAGAGAAATTGGTCCCATTGGCCAGAGGACACCAATTTAAATTGATTGGCAAAAAAGCAATGGCAACATAAAGTTTTTTTTTCCCTGCAGCGAGTGGTTAGGATCTGGAAGACACTGTTTGATAGTGTGGCGGAGGCAGATTCAATCGAGGCCTTCAAAATAGAACTGGATAATTATCTGAAGAGAAAATATTTGCAGGGCTACAGGGAAATGGGACTAGGTGAGTTGTTCTTGCAGAGAGCTGGCACAGACACAACAGGCTGAATGGTCTCCTTCTGTGCTGTAACCATTCTATGATTCTATAAAACGCCTGCCAGCAAAGTTGAAACCCATGGTAGCATGGATTGAAATGTTGGCCGAGTGACAAGAAACAGAGAGTAGTTGTGGATGGTGCTTTTTGGGACTGGACAAGGGTATACAGTGAGTTTCCCTGGGGGTTGGTACTTGGACCACTGCTTTTTCTTGATGTGTATTAATGACCTAAACTTGGGTGTGCAGGCCACAATTTCAAAATTTGCAGATGACAAAAAACTTGGAAGCTTTGTGATCTGTGAGGAGGATAGTGATGGACTTAAAGGAGCCCTATATCGTCGTTCCTTAACTGTCGCTGGTACAAAAATAGTACTATGGGGATACCTACAGTGGTTCAAGAAGGATAATTAGGATGGACAGCAAATGCTGACCTTGCCCACATTCCATATAAGAATAACAGATATAGACTAGTGGAATGGGCCGACACGTGGCTGATGAAATTTAATGCAGACAAGTGTGAGGTGGCACATTTTGGTAGGAAGAATGAGGAGAAGCAATATTAAATAAAGGGCACAATTCTAATGGAGGTGTAGGAACAGAGAGACCTGGGGAGTAGAGGCCTGCTACCTGACCCAAATCCGACAGGACCCGACAACATGTGTCGGGGTCGGGTCGGGTCGGGCCCGTCTTCTGGGGCCAGCTTTCGGGCTTGGGTTGGGTCAGGTCGGGCTGATTCCAGATCGAGTCAGGTTGGGTCGGACACATATGGTAAGTGCTCTGCTGGTAAGTATCAAAAATAAAAAAACTTACCTGAGTTGGGAGTCCGGGACAAAACTGAGTCTGCGCAGTGAGCGAGTGACGTCACTATGACGTCTCGCGCATGCGCTGCAGCTTCTTACAGGTTCGATGCCAGGAACGTAAGTAAAGGAATGGTCGGGTTGGGCCGACTAGTGGCAGGTTCAGGTCAGGTCGTGCTCGGGGCAAAATTAGAGGGTCCCTGGCCGGGTCAGGCCCGCTGTGGTTTGGTCAGGTTCGGGTCTGGTTCTTTTTCCCAACCTAAAGCAGGCCTGTACTGGGGAATATATGTGCACAAACTGTTGAAGGTGGCAGGGCAGGTTGAGAACGTGGTTAAAAAGGCATATTGGATCCTGAGCTTTATAAATAGAGGCATAGAATACAAAAACAAAGAAGTTATAATGAACCTTTATAAAACTCAGATTCGGCCTCAAATGGAGTATTTTGTTCAATTCTGGGCATCATGCTTTAGGAAAGATGTGAAGGCTTTAAAGAGGGTGCAGAAAAGGTTTACAAGAATGGTTCCAGGGTTGAGGGACTTTAGTTACAGGGATATATTGGAGACGCTCAGATTGTTCTCTTTGGAGAAGAGAAGATTTAGAGGAGATTTGATAAAGGTGTTCAAAACCATGAGGGGTCTGGACAGAGTAAATAAATGCCTTGGGTGAAAGGTTCGAGAACTAGAGGCTTCCAATTTAAGGTGAATGACAAAAGAATCAATGACAACACGAGGAAAAACCTTTTTACACAGGGAGTGGGTAGAATCTGGAATGCACTGCCTGCGAGTGTGGTGAAAGCAGATACAATAAGGACCTCCAAAAGGGAATTGGATATAGACCTTAATAGAAAACAAATGCAGGGCCAGAGGGAAAAGGCAGGGATGTGGGACTTGCTGAGTTGCTCTTGCAAAGAGCTGGTGTGGACGTGGCGGGCTGAATGGCCTCCTTCTGTGCTGTAACCATTCTATGGTTCCCTTTGCTCAGGTATTGTCCCCCTCCCTTTCCAAACTGTAATCACCCCTCTCCTCACAAAAAAACCCACCCTACAACCCCTCTGTCCTTGCAAACTACTGCCCTATCTCCAGCCTACCTTCCCTCTCCTTGAACGCATTGTCTCCTCCCAAATCAGTGAATTAATTCCCATTAGCTCACCATCCTTGTCCTTGCTGATCTACACTGACTTCCATCGTTGGATGCATCAAATTCAAAGTCCTTGTCCTTTTAATCCCTTTGGGGCCTTGCCTAGCTTCCCCTTCAACCTCGTCCAGCTCTCAGTTCACCCACCAGCACCCCATTCCTCTGACTGCAATCTTCCATACATCTCCTACCCTTACTCCAACACTGGCAACAAAGGATTTCGGATCCCCTACTTTAATTTTTTGTTATCTCTTATTAGCTGCCCAGTGCTCCTCTTTCCCTGATATGAGACTCATTTTTCCGGAACATACTCTTAAAGGGACAAGTACATCAAAGATTTTTCTGTCTGCATATCAGAAATTGCGCACACAATCTGTTTGGAGTGCCTTTTACAAGTTGTACCTTTTAATCTTCCCTTGGAATTTACAGCAATCTTGAGAGGTCCTTTGACAGTTTTCAGTGACACCTCCTTCCCTCCCACATGCAAAATCCATCCTGTGGGCAGACTGCTGTCTGGTTGATTCCTCTAAGCACACAATATGTGCTGCATTGCACAATTGGAGTTAAGCCTCTTTGGAAAAACTGCTGAACTTTCAGCGCATGCATATTTAGCATAAATCACAACTTTGTTACTTTTTTATATGAATATACTCAGGCTTTTGTTCTGTTGCGGTGACAGGCTAATTATGCTGGCTTCAGGTCTCTGTGGAGAAGGCAATAAACTGTTAGTAAAAGATCATTAAAAACTTGCAAACTTTTTTTTATTCCTTTCCACCCCCCCCCCCCCCCCCCCCACTCATGATGCCCTCTCCTGCTGTGGTCTAGTCCTCCAGTTGTGTTCCAGGTACACAATTTTCACATGCTATCCGAGATGGTGAATGTCAGTGGGCTGTTCATCCATGGAGGGCCTCGCACAGCCAAATCCAAGCTTGGTTTCATCTACGTGCACTTTTAAGGCAGGAGTTCATTGGATAGTAATCAGGTGCAGGAGCCCGAGGTCCTCCTTTCCTCCCCTCTACCATTGCCTCCGTGCAAGCCCAGAGTACTGAGACCAATTGCAGCAGCTGAGATTTGCTAACTCAATAGGAACCAGGAATTGAGCTTCAGACCGTCTGGATTTTTTTTTTAGAGAAGTGTTATTACCTATGAGGACTAGGCCACAGGGGAAAACTCGCAACTGCTCACATGCTGCAGATGTTTAATGCACTAGAAATGAAGGCTGAAGCAACTTTTCAGTGGAGCAGCCTCTACATGGCTTTGGATTTCTGTGCCTCATGATCTCTGAAGAGAGCCTTGTTTGATAGATGTGTACCTTTATAACCTGTGCTGCATAGCTAGGCATTAGAGACTTTCCTTTATCTAACTGGGCATCTTAATGCCTGCAGTTAAAAAATATTTGTGTATAAATTATATGGAAAGATTTGCGTTACTGACTTTGCTTTCATTTAATGTGAAATTCAAGACTTTTTTTAATCCTTTACCCTGATTTGTAGTGTATGGATACATTGACAAAGATGAAATAAGCACATTGGCTTTGAACCATTTTGGGACATCCTGAGGTTATGAAAGGTGCTATATAAATGCAAGTTCTTTCTTCTGTTAAGTATTCTAACAATGAAACAAGTCTTAAGCAAGGATGATGTTCAGTGTGTACAAAGTCCAGCTGACAATAGATGGTGTCTAATCTAATTATTAATGAATAGGAAAGAGCAAACATCCAGCAGTTACGTTGCCCAAATTGCCTTGTTTGGTATCCTTGAACTTGCTCTGTATGGGGCATAAATGCATAAAAGATTGCATTCTTTCTCTCGAGGTGAGGACAGCTAAGTTATTCATTGGGAGTTGCACAGCATGTTTTATATGGTTACTGTTCTCCTAGCTGAAAAGAATAACATGCAATTGTAACTCTGTTAGGTGGACAAAAATGAGCTTGTGCAGACTCACAGTGAGGGGGAGCAATAGATAGTGATCAGTGACCTTGGATGAAATCCCCCTCTCTTCCCAGCTCAAAAATAGGCAGACTAACAAAAGCATCCCTAACATTGCTCTGGCTGGGATCCAGCAACTCCTTACAGACATCAAATGTTCACTTAATGAAAGCCATGAGGTGACTGGTTCCATATAAGGGCCACCTGAGCAGCTTTGTCCTTGAAAATATCAAGAAGCCTTCAAATGACATTGCCTTTGGCTTCCAACCAAAGGGAAACTGCTTTAATCTAATCTCCCTTTCTACCAGTGGTATTTTTCTGCTATGGGTGTGTCATACAATCATTTTTTTTTTACACTGACTCTCTTTGGGAACGAGCAGGCCTGTTACCAGAAAATAAGTCCTTGACAAACGGGTCCCGTGCACAGCACAAAGCCAAATAAAGACAAACATTGTTAAAATCCCGTCAGCTCATATGTCTGGTAAACTGGCTGAAGTGGCTCACCTACCTGCAGCAAGAAAGACATGCATTTAAAAAGCGACTTTCACGACCTCAGGCCATTTTAAAGTGTTTTGCAGCCAATGAAGTACTTTTCTTTTGAAGTATAATGTTATAATCCAGGAAACACAGCAGCCAATTTGCACACAACAAGATCCTACAAACAGCAGTGAGGTAATGAGCACATAATCTGTTTCAATGATGTTGGTTGAGAGATGAATATTAACAAGGCCACCAGAGTGAACTGCCCTGCTCTTCTTCGAAATCGTGCTCTGAGGCTCTTTTGTCCTTTTCTGTCTGAAGGGTATTGAAAACACTACATTTTGAATTGACAAAACCTAAGTGTCGGCAGTGCAGGATCAAGATCTCAACGATGTCGGGAATCTCTTTCCCAATTCCCTTCATGCCAAGTCCCTGTTACATTTTGGTCTCAAATTGGTGACACACAGGTGGTAATAAAGCTGTTGCACCCATTAATTCAAGGTTTACTGTTTGCTTCTTTCAGTTTTATTCAAAATCTCAGCTGAGAAATAAGATTGGTGCCTGCTTTGGGGATTGAAGGCTTTCTGTATGTTGAATACCAACACAATGACAAATACACAGAGTAAGTAAAATTTGACAGTAATGGGCTGAGAGTTTTAAATTTCTTTTTAAACCACCAATAAATCCAATTTCACACAACTGAAAATGTATTTTTTGAACATGCCAATGATTGAACATGAAGCACTCCTGTTGCTCATTTGGTAAATGAAGATGGGACTGCGCCATACACACCAATAAGGTCCCAGATGCACCTCCTGGCCAGTGTTGGCCGAACAGGTCTTCAATCAGATGATGGTAGGGGAACAATACAACTGGCTTCAGGGTCTCTGGGCAGGGAAGGGAGATATTAGGTAAGAATGGGCATTTTCTTCCCCTCCCCCACCATCCAAAAATAGTTCAGCCTTGTATATGAAGGACAACTCCTTGGAGTGAGGTACAGGTGGGTAGCTGCAAAATGGAACCAGTCTCTAGGAGAGAGGGTGGGAGAAAAGGATGCAGAAAGTTAGGCAGGAAAAAATAATGTTTCAAAGAGCCACTGATATTTCATTGCAAAGCGTTCGAATACTTCAATGTCTAAAATAGCCATTATGAAAACTCCACCCACTGCTGCTGTGCCAGCCTCGAGTAATAAAACATCCACCACTGAGGAACTATAGCAGTGCAGTCTTCACTTCCCATTAATGTCAAGAATTAAAACCGTGTTGGTTACTGTGCTTTCATCTACTTACCAATCCAGTAACCTGTTGTAACAGAAATCTTCCTTGAGTTTTCACAAGTTTATAGAATCCATATGCTTATTAAAAAAATATCTACAAGCTCGACGCCACTGCTTCCTGACAACGTCTTTTCTCTTTGTGCTCTGTGGTGTCCCATACCACAATGTCACTTCACCTTGGCTTCTCAAACTTGAGTCTATGGCACAGCACAGTTCCCTGCAATGTTGCTGCATTTGTTTAGAAGCTTTGTGGAGACAGAAATGAGAAGCATGCTACCTTTTAAAATTCATTCTCAGGATGTGTATGTCGCTGGCAAGGCCAGCATTTATTGCCCATCCCTATTTGATACAACTGAGTGACTTGCTAGGCCACTTCAGAGGGCGGTTAAGTCAATCAGGTTGGTGTGTGGTGGGAGTCACATATAGGCCATATTTTATATTTAGAGATACAGCACTGAAACAGGCCCTTCGGCCCACCGAGTCTGTGCCGACTATCAACCACCCATTTATACTAATCCTACATTCCTACCACATTCCCACATGTCCCTATATTCCCCTACCACCTACCTATACTAGGGGCAATTTATAATGGCCAATTTACCTATCAACCTGCAAGTCTTTGGCTGTGGGAGGAAACCGGAGTACCCAGCGAAAACCCACGCAGACACAGGGATAACTTGCAAACTCCGCACAGGCAGTACTCAAAATTGAACCTGGGTCGCTGGAGCTGTGAGGCTGCGGTGCTAACCACTGTGCTCATTTTGCTGAGGGATGAGGTGCTTGCCTTCCAGGGGGCATCAAACACTTTGGTATAACCCAAATTTACCTCTATCCTGTCCTAAAAATGGGGCTCATTGCCCCCTTCCCCTGGGACATGCATTTTACTCCATTTCTTACTTCAATTAATGGCACATTAGAGACAGTTTGTGCTCTGTAGGGGCTGGGTTAAATCTGCCCAAACTCGTATGATCCTTGCAGCCCAACAGTCAGTGGTTTTCATTACTTCACCAGGGGTTGAATTTGTACCCAGATGCCAGAGGTGAAAGGTCAGCATCTAACAACACCACACTTTCTTTCTTTTGGGCCTCCTTATCTCGAGAGACAATGGATACGCGCCTGGAGGTGGTCAGTGGTTTGTGAAGCAGCGCCTGGAGTGGCTATAAAGGCCAATTCTGGAGTGACAGGCTCTTCCACAGGTGCTGCAGAGAAATTTGTTTGTTGGGGCTGTTGCACAGTTGGCTAACCACACTAACCAGTCCTTTATTTTATGTTCACATATATTTATATGTGAACATCTTAGGCTTTGGAAAAGAAACACAGCCTTGAAGTAATGGAATAAATTAAGGTCTTTGGCATGGGAGCTCTTTCCCTTATGTGAGGGAAGTGTACTTGTACAGAGGGAAAAAGGAGTATCCCCGCCAGTTAAACAGCCAGTTCTTTAAATAACTGGTTTGTGTAGAGATGTCTATGTTAAATCTCGGGGGTGAGTGCAATGTTTTGACAGCGCTCAATTTATCTTTCAATTTCCAGCAGTGACTTTGAAATTTTTCCGTGTAGAGGACCGGCTGGGAATATTGACACTCAACAAATACAGAACTGATTTAGCATGCAGAATTCCCGTCGTAGCTTAAGCAAGAGTGAATGTCGGACAAGCCGTCTGACAACACCCGAGGAAGTGGAGGGTTTGAGAGAGATAGAGTTAGATGCCATCAGTGTACATGTGGAAAGTTGACTTCACGTCTACAGATGCTGCCACCAAGGGGCAGCAAGTAGATGTGGGGAGGGACAAAGGAAAGGTACTTGGGGGACTCTAAAAGTAACGATGCAGGGCCAGAAAGCGAGGACATTACTTGGGGCAGGTAAGAGTGACACCAAGTGAGGACAGTTCCAGCATTATAGCGGCAGAAAATATTTTCCGGTGGAACACAACCAAAAGATAAAGAAAGACTTACTTTTATAAAGCACCTTTCACAATCACTGGAGGATTCAAAGCACTTTACAGCCAATGAAGTACTTTTTGAAGTGTAGTCACCGTTGTTAATACATGAAACACAGTAACTGGTACACACACAGCAAACCCCCACAAACAGCTATGTGATAAAGACCAGATAATCTGTTTTTTGGGATGTTGATAGAGGGATGAATATTGGCCAGGTCTCCAGGGATAACTCTGCTGCTGTTTTTCAAAATAGCACCATGGAATCTTATATATCCACCCAAGCAAGCAGATGGGGCCTCAGTTTAATGTCTCATCTGAATGACGGCACCTATAGTTTAGCGCTCCCTCAGTACTGCACTAAAAGACAGCACCTCCTACAGTGCAGCACTCCCTCAGTACTGCACTGGAGTGTCAGTCTTGATGTTTGTACTCAAAACCTGGAGTGGGACTTGAACTCAGTAACTCAGAGGTGAGAGTGCTACCAACTGAGCCATCACTGACACCAGAAAGAAAGTCAAAAATACCAAACAAATCTGGAATACACCTTTCTCAAGAAACAGTGATCATGGTGAATGGTATCCCCAACCACAGATAGACAGAAATCTAACAACCTCATGGATTCCCTCAGATCCCCTCACAGTCCCTGTACGCTCCAGGAGTGCTAGTTTGAAAAGCTACAAATTGTCTCTATTTCAGTGCAAAGTGACACAATAATTGGTATTTAATCATGGAATGGTGGAATATGTCAGTGATGCTGGTTATAGAGTTATCTAAAGGTATAGCTTTGCAGCAACTTTATTTATTGTAATTCTCTCCTCGTTTAACTTTCAAGTAAAGTTTGCACTATAGCAAAGCTACATTACTGCAGTATTCAAGTAGATATATAAAGTAAAACTTTGTGAATTCACAGTCCAGATGCAGAGTTTAGGCCGCTGGGTGTCCATATAGGCACTTGGGCCACGTGCCTGTATTCCCAATATTCACTCCTGTCCATTGATGCTACCCCGAAGGAACTGAAACTTGTAGCATTAGCCCATAGACTCTCAAGCTGCTTTATTTACATCCTTTTGAAAATTCTTTTATGAAACAGCTGAGTTTCTGATGCAGACAGGAACTCGTCACCATGTTTAAAAGATGCCAAGCCAAGCTCCTGAGAAATCTGCACCTGTAGAATTTATGTTTGCTCTCTCTCTCTCTCTTTAAAGAGGCCCTCACTTGCCAACATCTAGGGAGTTCAGGTACATGTTGGGTAAGCCAAGGCTTAGGGACCTCAAGTCGTGTGTGGCAGTAATGTTGAATTTTTAACCACCAACAATGATAACAACTTGTATCTAGGTCACGTTTTTATCGTAATAAAATGTCTCAAGGCACTTTCAGGAGCGTAATAAAACAAAACTTGATACTGAACCACATAAGGTGATATTAGGGAAGATGACCAAAAGCTTGGTTAAAGAGGCAGGTTTTAAGGAACATCTGAAAGGAGGAGAGCAAGAGATGTGGAGAGGGTGAGGGAAGGAATTCCAGAGCTTAGGGCCCAGGCAGCTGAAGGCACAGCCATCAGTGGTAGAGCGATTAAAATCAGGTATGCTTAAGAGGCCAGCTAAAACAGCATAGCTTACCAGTATCTTCCTGTTGCTTGTCAAACTAGGACATCCACCCCTACTACTGTTTGGGGCAAATATTTGGAGGAAGAATCCAAGTAACTACAAGTTCTATTAATAAGGTTGATTGACCAGTCAGTGATGCACAGTGACGTTAAGTATTGTAGACCTGTCTGGTTCTGGTACCAGATTTCTGAGCGTGCACAGAGGGTTGACTTGGTTCCAAAGAGACCTCACTTTACCTCCCCTTACCCTCTAAAGGAGAGTGGTAACTAACTGGTTAAGATCCAAGGTTGAAATGGTTATGTAATGATAGTACCATAAATATAGCAACATTCAGTAATTTTATCTCTATGTTTACTTTATCTGTCTTATTTGAATTTGTAAAAATTTTATTTGAAACCAGAGTAAACATGCTTTGTAACTTAATGAAGTGCTGAGAAGCAAGAGTGAGACATTCAGGCATAGTTTATAGTCCCATAGGAAGCTAACTTGTGGTTTGTGATACTGTCTGAGCACTTGATTAATTTTATCTGTTCTCTCACTCTCAGCTGCATTCCATACCATGTCGATGCTGGTGCCTCCAAAATCTACTTTATTCTCTCTCTGGCTTAATACTTCTGTTACTTGTATATAAGCAAAATACTGCGGATGCTGGAAATCTGAAATAAAAACAGAAAATGCTGGAAATACTCAGCAGGTCTGGCAGCATCTGTTGAGAGAGAAACAGAGTTAACGTTTCAGGTCTTTCATCTTTGTTTCTCTCTCGACAGATGCTGCCAGATCTGCTGAGTATTTCCAGCACTTTCTGTTTTTACTTTTTATTTGTTCATGGGATGTGGGTGTCGCTAGCTAGGCCAGCATTTATTGCTCATCTGAACTGCCCTTAACTGAGTTGCTTGCTAGGCTATTTCAGAGGGCACTTAAGAGTGAACCACATTGCTCAGGGTCAGAAGTCACATGTAGACCAGACCAGTAAAAACAGCAGATTTCCTTCGCTAAAGGTCGTTAGTGAACCAGATGGGTTTTTGCAACAATCGATAATGGTTACCATTAGACTAGCTTTTTTAAAAAAAAAAATTCAGATTTTTATTAATTGGCTTCAAATTTCACCATCTGCTGCGGTGGGATTCAAAGCCATGTCTCCAGATCATTAGCCTAGGCCTCTGGATTACTAGTCCAGTGACATTACCACTACACCACTGCCTCCCCTGTTGCGTTGCCTGTGTTTTTTAAAAATGCTGTACCTGCACTTGATCTGCTCTGTAATAAATGTCAGATACGGAATGGGTAGATGTCATGACTCCCTCGTTTCAACTTTGACTCGCAGCTTGGCTTTGCGGCCCTGAGCGAGATTTTTTTTCATGTGTTGTAAATTGGCTTGAGGTGGAACAGTTTAGAGGTCTAACATTCCTTCAGTGGAGGGGGCAGGGAAAGGAAGGAGCTAACAGCCTATTGTTAAAGGGGCAAAATAAAGCTTGACCAATGCAATCTTGTCTGCTATGAGGTAATTGTTTTGGCAATGAACAGTGTTGTATAGAGGAAAGCAGATGAAGAAGAGGGGAGGGGCATTTTGATTTTTCCTTTTCATTCTTTCTCAGTACGGCTGGTCACCTTTGCTTCAGTTCTGCTGCAAATTGAATTATGTGGTGAAACCTCTCTGATTCTGGACCGAGAAGTAAATTGCTCTATGTCAAACTTGCCCAAATACCTATCTGCCCCTTCATATAATATTTGCATGCTACTTGTGATTTAATTTTCCTCCCCTTTTACACACCCCCATACCATTTATTCATTTGGTGATACCAAAATCTAGATCTATTTATAGAATTCCCTAAAAGCATCCATGATGTTAGCTGTAGCTCAATTGATAGCTCGGTTCTTCTGCGTGCGAAGGTTGTGGGTTCAAGTTCCACTCTGGAGATTTGGGTGCAGAATCTTGACTGGCATACTGAGGGAGTGCTGCACTGTCTGAGGTGCCATCTTTCAGCTGAGATTTTAAGCGGAAGCCCTGTCTGCCCTCGCAGGTGAATGTGAAAGTCCTTATGACGCTATATTTAAAAAGAGCTGGGGAGTTCTCCCTGGTCTCCTGGCTAATATTTACCCTCAACCAACATCACTAAAACAGATTATCTGATCATTACTACATTGCTGAGTGCAAATTGGCTGCCTTGTTTTCTACATTACAACAGTGTGACCGCACTCAAAGTGCTTCATTGGCTGTAAAGTACTTTGGGACATCCTGAGGTCCCAAAAGGCACCAAATAACACAAGTGCATTTTTCTTTTTACCCTCATTTACTGGCCCTGCATTCTATACCCTATCAATCTGATAGTGAAATGCAGACATCACCAGTATGATGTTCCTCAGAAACTCCAAGAAACAGAGATTGCCAGATTTCTAAATTCAAATGACAGGAGATTTGAGGATAGTGTGGGAAAAAGGCATTGAGGTGGAAGATCAGCGAAATGGCGGGGCAGGCTCAATGAATTGAATGGCCTACTCCTGCTCCTATGTTCCTATGAAGCAATCAATACAGTTTTTTTTTGTAAATAGCTTGTTATTTTGGTGTAGGGTAACTAATTTTTTGTGCTCTTTTGTTCCTCTGAATTAGATATGTTGGCAGAAGTGCCTGCAGCAGACATTTGAAACCACGGTAGAGTTATTGAAATGATGCTTGTTACAGTTAGTGCGCACTGCGCTTTCTTGATTCATTGCGGTTGGAAGGTGTTGATTTCATTTTTCAATCAAACCTTCTTCCATCTGTCAATCAAATGAATTATAAGCAAAGAAACTCAGTGACATCATCTGTTAGTACCCTGGCCTTCAATACAATTGGAAGGAAACAATACACATGAAGGACTGGATTTTATGCAGGAGGCGGGGCTTCCGGTGCCAGGCCAAAAAGTCAGGGGAAACCCTGCCGATCCATTTTTTTCAGACCCTTGCAGCAATCCTCTGGTTTTTTGGGGTCAAAGTTTAAGAAAGCAGGATCCCCGTCCCTTTAAAGACTTCAATAGAGACGAGGAACCCACCATCAAAAGCTGCCGCCCAATCACAGGGCAGTATCGGCAGTGCCACTGGGAGCAGTGGCCGCTGCTGGTACTGCAGAGGCCTCAGATCCAGGCCCAGCGGTGGAACCCCGGAGAAGGGGTCGGTGGAGTCACTGAGGCCAGACTGGAAGGCTCCGGCGAGGGTGGGTGGGTCGAGGGTGGGGGGGGGGGGATTTGCATTTGGTACAAGGGGAGGGGTGGTCCTAGGAAGTACATTTGTTCCCAGTGGGGGTTCCTCCGTGGACCACAAATTGCCCAAGAAGGAGGGAACACCCCCCCGCTACTTCCGCAAGCTCATAGGGAGGGCACCTCATTTTCCAAGGCATCCTTCCCATGTGGCAGAGACCCCCCCACCCAGTGCTGGTAAGATCCCAGCGGTGGTGGAAGAGGCCCTTACTTGGCCTCTGGGCGAGAAGGTTGTTGTCAGCCTATCCCACCCCCGGGAGAATCGGAACTGGGATTCCTGGCGTCAGGTTCCTTGGCAGGCGGTTCTGCTCTGGAGCTGATGTAGAAGATCAGCCATGATCTTATTGAATGGCGGAGCAGGCTTGAAGGGCCATATGGCCTACTCCTGCTCCTATTTCTTATGCTCTTAATAGTATAGAACAAGTCTGTAGAGGTTAAACTAAGGCTTCATAATCCACTCGCCTAAGTCGATGGACAATCTTGTTAAAATTTTTCAGATGGGGTGGTTTCAAGGCCACCCTTGGAGTCTCTGCCTTGGTGGTTTAAAGATGTACTGGAATTTTGGTCTTGGCTGGACTGAATGGTTCAGCTTCCTCACTGGCTGGCTTTCTCTGTCTCCAAGAAATCTCTTTTTAAGTAAAACCTTTTTTAAAAAAAAAAGCTTTATCGGGCTACGTTTTGGTCGGGTGATGCTCTCCCCTGGTGTTTCCATTCTATGTCTTTGAACATGGGGCTATTGTTACACAACAGGGTTGAAATGTGGCTTTTCTTGATAATGTGGTGTTATTTCCCACCTATTACCTTGGCTTTGCATCTGGAGTCACTCTGCGAAGGTCTTTGTCAGCCTAATTCTTGAAGATAGGAGACATTTTGCATTGAATGGTCTGTTTAACATTTTAATGTACCTTTCCCAGCACTGGTCCAGACATGATGCTGGGTTTAGTCTCCAACAGTCGTGATGTATATTTGCAGTACAGGAGATGTCACCTGACTTCTTAATCCATCTTGTCTGCAGCAAAATGTGTCTATTTTTTAGAGTTTAATTCACCAGTTCATTTTTACAGTTTATAATTGCTGCAGTTAGCCAGCATTGATTTGTGAAAGGCAGATCATGCTTGACTAATCTGATTGAATTTTTTGATGAAGTAACAGAGAAGGTTGATGAGGAATGCGGTGGATGTTGTTTATGTGGATTTTAAGAAAACATTTGGTAAGGTACCACATAAAAGGCTGGTTAACAAAATTGAGGCTCATGGAATAGGAGGGTCAGTGCTCAAATGGATAAAATATTGGCTTAAGGACAGAAAACAGTGAGTCGTAGTAAATGGTTGCTTTTCAGACTGGAGGATGATAGTGGTGTTCCCCAAGGGTCAGTGCTGGGACCACTGCTTTTTTTATATATATGACTTGGATCTTGGAATACAGAGTAGAATTTCAAAATTTGCTGATGTCACCAAACTTGAAGGTGCGGCAAACAGTGAGGATGATATGAACCGCCTGCAACAGGCCATAGATAGGCTAGCAGAGTGGGCAGACAGGTGGCAGATGGAATTTAATACTGACAAGTGGGAGGTGATACATTTTGGCAAAGGAATAGCAAGCAGCAATTATACTTAATGGCACAGTTCTAAAGTGTGTGCAGGAACAGAGGGACCTGGGGCTGCATAGGCATCAATCTTTGAAGGTGGCAGGACATATTGAGAGAGTGGATGTGGGGACCAAATGTAATATTTCCAAATTTACTGTTGAAACAAAACAGGTGGGAATGTAAGTTGTGAGGAGCATGCAAGGAGGCTTCAAGGGGATTTGGAAAGGCTAAGTGAATGGTCAAGAACATGGCAGATGTGAATAAGTGTGAAGTGATCCACTTTGGTAGAAAAAATAGAAAGGCAGAGTATTTCTTAAGTGGTGAGAATTGGGAAGTGTTGATGTCCAAAGGGGCCTGGGTGTCCTTGTTCATGAGTCACTAAAAGTTAGTATGCAGGTGCAGGAAGCAATTAGGAAGGCAGATGGTATGTTGGCCTTCATTGCAAGGGGATTTGAGTACAGGAGTAAAGATGTCTTTCTGCAATTGTACAGAGCCTTGGTGAGACCGCACCTGGAGTATTGTGTACAGTTTTGGTCTCCTTAGCTAAGGAAGGATATACTTTCCATAGAGGGATTGAAATGGAGGTTCACCAGACTAATCCCTGGGATGGCGGGATTGTTTAATGAGGAAAGATTGCAGAAACTGGGCCTGTATTCTCTAGAGTTTTGAAGAATGAAAGGTGATGTCATTGAAACTTACAAAATTCTTACAGGCATGACAGGGTAGATGTGGATAGAATGTTTCCTCTGGCTGGTGAGTCTAGAACCAGGGGACACAGTCTCAGAATAAGGGGAAAGCCATTTAAGATTGAGATGAGGAGGAATATTTTTACTCAGAGGGTGGCGAATCTGTGGAATTCTCTACCCCAGAGGGCTGTGGAAGCTCAATCATTGAGCATGTTCAAGACAGAAATCGATAGAATGACATCAGGGATATGGGGATAGTAGGGATAAATGGCATGGAGGTAGATGATCAGCCATGATCTGTTTGAATAGCAGGGCAGGCTCAACAGGCCGAATGGCCTGCTTCTGCTCCTATTTCCTATGTTTCCATGAGTGATGAGTAAAGCATCTGGCATCTTGGGTTTCATAAATTGAGTGCAAAAGCAGGGAAGTTATGCTGAACCTTTATAAAGCTCTGGTTAGGCCCCAACTGGATTATTGCATGTAGTTCTGGTCACCACATTTCAGGAAGGTTGTGAGGGTCCTTGAGAGGGTGCAGAGGAGATTTACCAGAATGGTTCCAGGGATGGAGGATTTTAGTTACAAGGTTAGTTTGGAAAAGCTGGGTTTGTTCTCCTTAGAACAAAGGAGATTGAGGGGAGATTTAATAGAAGTGCACAAGATTGTGACAGGCTTAGATAAGTTAGACAAGGAAAAACTGTTCCCATTAACATATGGTACAAGGACTAGGGGACACAGATTGAAAGTTTTGTGCAAGAGATGCAGAGGGAATATGAGGAAGCACATTTTGACGCAGTGAGTGGTAATGACCTGGAATGTGCTGTCCACAAGGGTGGTGGAAGCGGAGACAATCAATGACTTCAAGAGGAAGTTGGATGGCCACCTGAGAGAAATAGATTTGCAGGGCTACTGGACCGAGCCGGGGAGTGGGACTGACTGCATAGCTCCATGGAGAGCCGGCATAGACTAGATGGGCCAAATGGCCTCTTTCGGTGCCATAAATGACTCTATGACTCTAATTCACTTTAGTTTATCACTCTTCCATTCGTGAGCATGACAGTAACAACATACAACTGCATAGGAGAGGATACAGAGAAGAATAACAAACCTATTGGCAGGTATAAAGAGGATTGGCCTCGAGGAAAGATTAGAGAAAAGCAAGCTCTAATGTCTAGAAGGAAGGAAATTCAGTGGACTCTTTGAGGTATGTGTAAAGTATTCAGTAGTCATGATGAATAATCTGCCAGACAGACTAGCAGAAGCCAACATATTAGTAGAGTGAAAAAGAAAAGCAGGAAATATACAGCAGGTCAATCAGAATTTGTAAAGAGAAAAGATAGGGCATGACATTTTGGGTGTGCACCCACTATCAGCTAAAATATTAGCCTTATTTTCTGCTCTGTGGTTGTGATAGTATGTTTTGTCTTCCTTTTTTGCTTCGGTAACAAATTTGAACTGATCTGACAATCTTAAAGCCTGAAAATAAACTTATTGGCGTGCAGCATCAGACAACACAAAGTAATGACTCCACTGTGTACAGCAGCAGAGAGAGGTCACTCTGTGTAAGATCCAAATGTCTTCTGGTTCACTTTACAGGCAAACTTTCTTTTATATATGAGACAATTTACACGCACATGATTTTGAAGATTGACCTGACATGCAATGTGGCTGTTTGCACCCAGTGGTGTTTTTTGTCGTCTGATTATTACCTTAATTATAATCCCTTTCAGAGCAGGTTTGGGTGTGTGTGGGGAGCATGTGAGAGATATGAGTGGAAAGCTGTGTGTGGGTGAAATTTAAAGAGATCCATAAAGTTAAAAGCGCAATTCAGAAATAGAAACAGGAAATGCTCAGCAGGTCTGGCTGCATCTGTGTAGAGAGAAACAGAGTTGACATTTCAGGTCTGTGCCCTTTCATCAGAACTGAGAAAAGTTAGAAATTTCATAGGTTTTGAGCAAGTGAAAAGGGGTGAGGGTGGGAAGAAGAACAGAAGGGAAGGTCTGTGATAGGGTGGAGGGCAGGGAAGATTAAATGACAATATGGTGCAAAGCCAAAGCCAATTGTAATAGGACAAGTAAAGAAACAAAAGATGACTGAATTTTACCCTCGGTGGTGGGGAGGGGAGGGGGAGGTGGGGTTGTAAAGCAAGTGGGAGGCAGGGGGTGCCGTTCTGGTTGCCTACCAGCCCCCACTGCCATTTTGCCATTTGAGACCGTTGAGTGGCCAATTACTGGCCAGTTAAGGGCCTCCTCCCTCCGCCGCTGGTATTTTACCAGTGGCGGCCGGGAAGTTCAACAACTACCTGGCGGCCTCCTTGCGGGCCTGGGGATGGGATGTGGTGGGGGCGGGGCTAGGGGGAGGGAGGAGTGAGCCCCACCCTATACTCAAAAAAGGGCCCTCCCATCCTCCTGAATGACCCCCATTGCCTGGGGCCCAAACGATTGTCCGCGGTGAGTCTCAAAACCCCACTCACCTTTATGGAGGCTGACGTTCACGGCCCTCTTCTGGCTGGGTGCAGTCCCAGTAGTGGCCACTACTCCCATTAGTGCTGCTGGGACTGAAGAGCTCGAAGGTGGGACTTTCTGCCTCAGAGGGGCAGAAGCCCCGCCTGAGGCGAATTAAGTTCTTGGCCTGCATAAAATTGTTGTGCGGCTTCCATGCCCAGCGGAGGTGGGCGCTCCCTCGGCTTTTAAGCTGGTGGGTGGGGCTTCTGCTGCCACATGAAATTCCGATCAATGTGTCTAGAGAGGTGTGAATGGCAGGATAGCTGCAGTCCAAACACAAAGTAAAGGAGATAAGAGAGAAACAAGAGGTAAAAAAAAACAAACCAACAAAGAAACACAAAACAAAATGGAGGCAGAGATTGTGATCTAAAATTGTTGAACTCAATGTTGAAAGCTGTAAAGTACCCAGTTGAAAGATGAGGTGCTGTTCTTCGCTTGCATTGAGCTTCACTAGAACATCGTAGCAGGCCAAGGACGGAAAGGTCAGAGTGGGAGCAAGGTGGAGAATTAAAATGACAGGCGACTGGAAGCACGGAGTCACGCAGTCTTTGTTTGGTCTCCCAATGTAGAGGTGACCACATCGTGAGCAGGGAATACAAATAAATTGAAGGAAGTACAAGTAAATCGCTGTTTGACTTGGAAGGAGTGTTTGGGGCCTTGGACGGTAAGAAGCGAGGAGATAAAAGGGCCGAAAAGATCAGATGAAGGAATTCCAACTGGGAAACCAGTTGCTATCAGCAACAGATACTAGTGGCATTAATAGAATGGATGCAACATAGCAATTGGCCCAAAGATTCTTTGAGAGAAAGAAAATGAAGCAAGGTAGATGAAATAATCTCAGTTTAACACTGTGGCTTGATTAAGTGGATTTCTGCGTATTTACCATTTGCAACGCTGGGCACCCAGTTCACATGAGAGTTTTGTGACCATCCTGCACGTATGAACACCAGGAGTTGGCGCACAGGATGTCCACACCCCTGCTTTTATACTCAAATGAATTTCCCACCTGTCTCAGGCAGGTTCCTCCTGTAGTTTTCTTCACTGGTGTAAGTGAGGCAGAAGTGATGTTTCGGTGTAAAATTTGTTAGATGTGAATTTCCGCAGATTAAAAAAAATCCTCCTGTGCCACTCTTGCAAAATAGATCAGCCAAAAAGCCTCAGGAGATTCTGTGCAGATGTTTGAACCTGCAGGTTTTTGTTTTAATAGCAGAGGTGGAGTTCACTGAGAATAGGTTAGTGGCAAGTTCATGGATTTGAAACCAATGAGAAATCAGAGCCCTTTCCTGCGTCAGCACCTGTCTTCCTTTACAAAGTGCTCTGTTGGTGCAGCAGTAGTTGTTTGGCAGCAGGTTTTATTATTCAATCACTGCACAGCGACTGTCTAGTTAGTCCTGATGACTTTAGAATGATTTTGCGCACTGTCCCATCTGGTGCATAATGAAGATTTTTTTTTTTAAATCAACAAACAGCCTTTCTGCTTCTCCCCATGTGACAATTGGACTCTCCCAAATCCTCTCTTTATTTATAGAATCTGCAATAAAATAGACATCACCCATATATAAACCTCTCCAACAACTCTGTATACTTTGGTTTGAATGGACCATCCATGCAGAAGTGTATTTGAAATGCACACTAGTCTTTGAAGTGGCAGCTCTTTCAGAGAGACTATGTGTGAAACTATTAAGAGGGGTCATGCATATTTGACGCTGTGAGGTAAATGGGCAAGCTGTTTGGCTGCACATTTTGTGTAATGCTGAGTGAATCCTGTGACCCGTTGCTAGCCGAAGGAGTTCAAGTTGTGCGTATAGTTTGTCGTTCTAGTCACAGCTTCATTGCCGGCCAAGGCCTGATCAGGGAGTGAGTGTCTGAACAAGCGGCTTCACAGTGTGACCCAAGGCTTAGATGACCAGGTGCAGACATGATTACAGGGTCACGAGGAATAGAAAGAGGCTTAAGGACTGGTGGCTTCTTAGTAATTCACTTTAACTCACTGTGGAGTGGTTTCCTTTCACAGTCCAGGCCTCATTTGACCAAGGTGCCTCTAGTAAGTCTAAAAAGAAAGTGGAGGAGTGAATTGAAAATCATCTTTGGAATTCAAACCTGCTTAGTTGATGAGCTGGTGGTCAAATCATTAGACTTGATTATGAAACCCTTTCAATAGTGTGATTGCTCTTTGCAAAGGGAAATAATTGCATTTATATAACGGCTTTCATGACCTCAGGATATCCCAAAGCCAAGTAATTCTGAAATATAAAATAAATACAGAAAGTGCTGGAAATTCTCAGCAGGTCAGGCAGAATCTGTGGAGAGAGAAGTCAACATTTCAGGTCTGTGACCTTTCATCAGAACACTGAAGTGTGTTCACCTGTCTGTATGTCTTTCTTTGAGCAACTATTTTAAATTGTAGTTGAACTGAAATGGATGAAAGCTTTCTCTACATTCCCTGGCTCTAAAACACAGCATGTATTGCTGGTGAATGAGGAGATGGGCAGGAGACCTGACACCAGCTTCAGCCTGTCACAAGGAGCTGCACGAGAGCTGCTTGTTTTTCTATTCTCCCCCTCCACTGCGTCCTCCGGCAGACTCAGTGTTCAGTCAGGAGAAGGAATTCTGCACACTGCTGATCAGGTGGTTGGGAGCAGAGCTGGATTTTGTATTTGACCTGATCTACAAGCTGTTTAGATTAATGCATGTCTCTTTCAAGTGTTGAATTTCAATTCACTCATATAATCAGAAATCATGTACAATGCTGAAATACAGAAAGTGTTAGCTAATTTTTTGATTTGCTGTCATTCAACTGGCTTGTATAATTGATTAGTGCAGACTTATGACTGCTATGGCCTCATCAGTGATTTTATTAATGAGGTCAGATCAACATTACTATCCTTTACAAGGTGTGTTGTACAAACATTCAACATTGGTGGGCAGAAAAAAGCAGCTGGTCCAATAAGCCTGCCCCACACTCACATTGGCTGGTCGCCATGACTAAACACTCCCTCACCCCACCCCCATTCCCAAAGTCATGCAAACTCCCAAGAGGCAAAAAAAAAAGAGAAAATAAATGAAAATTCCTGGAAAATTCCTCTCTGACCCCTTGAGGCACAAGGATATCAAGTATTATCGATAAAGGCATTTATTTTTATTAGATAAGACTTTTAAACATTATGGAACCAAGGTGGGTAGATGGAGTTAAGATCAGCCATGGTCTAATTGAATGGCGGAACAGGATCAAGGGGCTGAATGGCCTACTCCTGTTCATCTGTTCCTTACCTTTGATATGACTGATCTCTGCCCCAGTCAAGAGCTGCCTCTTGAAGATACAATTCTCAGACACCATGTCCTCACCCTTTGGAATGCCCTGCAACAAGATCTCCAATTTGTCATCTCCTTCACTGCCTTCAAAAGCTTCCATTGAATATAAGCTTCCCTCAGTTGGTAGCACATGGGATTGGGGGTCGTGTATTGTGATGGATAGAAATTTGATTGGCGGACAGGAAACAAAGAGTAGGGATAAATGGGTCTTTTTTTGAATGGCAGGCAGTGACCAGTGGGGTACCGCAGGGATCAGTGCTAGGACCCCAGCTATTCACAATATATATTAATGATTTAGATGAGGGAACTAAATGTAATATCACTAAATGTAATATCTCCAAATTTGCAGATGACACAAAACTGGGTGGGAGGATGAGTTGTGAGGAGGATGCAGAGAGGCTTCAGGGTGATTTGGACAAGTTGAGTGAGTGGGCAAATGCATGGCAGATGCAGTATAATGTGGATAAATGTGAGGTTATCCACTTTGGTAGCAAAATCAGGAAGGCAGATTATTATCTGAACGACTATAAACTGAGAAAGGGGAATATGCAGCGAGACCTGGGTGTTCTCGTGCACCAGTCGCTGAAGGTAAGCAAGCAGGTGCAACAGGCGGTAAAAAAGGCAAATGGTATGTTGGCCTTCATAGCGAGAGAATTCGAGTACAGGAGCAGGGGATGTCTTTCTGCAATTATACAGGGCCTTGGTGAGGCCACACCTGGAATATTGTGTGCAGTTTTGGTCTCCTTATCTGAGGAAGGATGTTCTTGCTATAGAGGGAATGCAGCGAAGGTTTACCAGACTGATTCCTGGGATGGTGGAATGACATATGAGGAGAGATTGAGTCGGTTAGGATTATATTCGCTGGAGTTCAGAAGAGTGAGGGGGGATCTCATAGAAACCTATAAAATTCTAACGGGACTTGACAGGGTAGATGCAGGAAGGATGTTCCCGATGGTGGGGGAGTCCAGAACCAGGGGTCATAGTCTAAGGATATGGGGTAAACCTTTCAGGACTGAGATGAGAAATTTCTTCACCCAGAGAGTGGTGAGCCTGTGGAATTCACTACCACGGAAAGCAGTTTAGGCCAAAACATTGTATGTTTTCCAGAAGGAGTTAGATATAGCTCTTGGGTCTAAAGGGATCAAAGGGTATGGCGTGAAAGCAGGAACAGGCTACTGAGTTGGATGATCAGCCATGATCATAATGAATGGCAGAGCAGGCTCGAAGGGCCAAATGGCCTACTCTTGCTCCTATTTTCTATGTTTCTATGTAAGCACTCTTGGTTCAGCCTGACCCCCAAAAACACCCTAGGTTGGAGTAGAAACATTTTAAGGCAATGGAGCACGAAGTCCTGAGTACAAAGGAAAAGGCATTTTAAACCCCTTCACCCAAAGCTGTACAGCAAATACTGAGTCGGTGTTTTATGTTACATCCACACATACGCCCATACCCCTCTTTAAGCAATATTTAAATACCATAATAAAACAAGCCTGTCTAGCCTCTTATAGATGTAACTTCTTGACATTCAGGTACACAATACAGTCAATAAGTACCTGGGGCCAGCTTGCTCCCATGGCCAACTGAGGAAATCCACCTATCACAGACGAAAAAAAGAACCAATCAAAATATAAACCTGCTGCTGGTACCAAGCTGTTCCAACCAATCATAGCCCACTAACAAAAACCTTATTGTTTTCGAGTGGGTGGTGGGGTGCAGTTTGTTTTTTTCTATCTCATTGGTTGTGGCTGACATTTTTTCCTCATCAGACACCACCAATAATTGGTCTTTCATTTCACTTGTGGGTGTGGAACCTTGCTCTGCACAAAGTGGCTATTTTATTTGTCCACATAACAGTGGAGAATGCACCGTGGAAATAATTCATTGGTTGTGAAGCATTTTGGGATGCTCTGAGGACATGATAAGGTGCCGTTTAAATATGGGTTTTTACCTTTCCCGTTTTGTAAGGTCCTTCTTTTCAACCGTGCACTGTTCCCTTTCACCCTGTTTGTGTTGTGTCCATTTCACTCTCCGCTGCCCTGTAAAAGCTCACAGAGATGTCTACTATGTACATAATGCGCTACAGTAATACAAGTTGTTATTCAATTAATTTAATGGCTGCATATGATGGCACCAGGCCAGAATTGAGATGATCAGGTAATCTCCTGGTCACTCATGCCTGGAGACCACGCTGCAGTGAGTGACTGGGATTTGTTTTATGCACAACTTGTATTCTGTAACTATCCTCCACTCACTGCATTTGGCGGAAGCAGTAATCCTGCTGTACTCGGGAGACTCTGCAGTATTTTTGGTTATGAGTTCAGGATTTTTAGGACCCGGTGTGGAGGGGGGCAGGTGTGAAAATTTGTGGCGCTGACAGGCGTTCTGGTTTGCCAGCACCATCCTGCCCCAGGGCCATTTTCCCGGAGGTGGGATCGGGGACAGGTCAGGTGCCTAGAGATGGGCTCCCGGCAGCAGTCCAGGGGGACCAGCGTTCCAGGCAGGCTTTGAGACCCTCCCCACCTACCTGGAGCGCTGGTTACAGCTGCAGCAGCAGGCTGCCTTCAGGAGGGGTTTCCCCTCCACAATGGTGGCCTGGCTCCTGAAGATGCTTTTAAATTTAAAAGTTTAAAATATTGGAGAGTGCGTGCCTCAAAAATGGAGGAGCCCTCTCTCTCACTTACTTGAACTGCAAGCTGTTGCTGCTTCAGTGCTGGAGGGTCTCCTGTTGGCCACTAAATGGCCATTTTGGGGGAAAATAACTGCCGGGTGATCCTCACACAGTGCGGGGTTATGATAGGCATTTGACCCTGGCGCCGGGGTCCTGACCCATTGTGAAAAATCCTGCCCCAGAGCTCTCAAGTCCCACCCTGCTTCCAATACTTTGGAAGAAGTGCTTGCACTGTGTCATTTTTCTTAAAGGAATAGGCCATTCAAATCTAACCAAACTGGGTACAATTTGTTTTCTGAATCAGTTTAATTGGCTTCAATGTGATCGATTTTTAAAAACAAATATTGATTTGTTAAAATTATGACCTCAGCAGTGACTGGCAACAATATTTGGGGTTATTGTGAGTTCTTCCCTCCTGTTCCCAGTTGAAGAAAGCAGGACAAACCTCACTACAAGTTAGCATTGTCCAGGGAGTAGTTCCACCCTTTACATCACTTCCTAACTGAGAGTAAACTCGAAGCTGACAGTCCAAGCATCTCCTGTTACATTTTTAATAAGTTGTTATGAAACATTGTGAAATTTAGAAAGCAGGTGTGACTCATTAGAAGGAGCTGTCGGGTTGATAAGATCCATCTATACTTTTCAAAGCATTAACGGCGACACAAGGAATGATGGGAATGTTGGCAGTGTTTCGACAAGCCGGTAAAGCTGGTTTCCAATACCAAACCCTTTCAAGTCTTTACTGTTTCAAGGTAAATTGAGTTTCTAGTCATGATGAAAGAATATTTTCCAAGAGCAGACTGCTGAAAACAGAAATGTTTATCTCCCTGAGAGAATTATGCTCCTCTCCATCCCCAACACACGCCCCCCACACGCACCCCCACCCCCACCCCCACCCCCAACTCACCACTGAAACCCTACCAAAAGTCCAATAGGGAGATAAGGAGAGGAGTGGTTAGAATGTGGAACTTGCTACCACAGGAAATGATTGAGGCAAACAGCTTAGACGGTGCATGAGAGAAAAAGGGAATAGAAAGGTTTGTGAAAGGCTGAGATGAACTAGATGCAATGGGAGGCGAATCCTGTGGAGTCTAATCACCAGCACAGACCAGCTGGGATGAATGGCCTGTTTCTATGCTGTACAGTCTATGTGACTAGGTTAAATATTGTGATTCACAGTGAAAATGAAATGAGGTCTGGTAGAAGTAGCATGTTTGGCCCAACAGGCCTATGCTGCATACAAGTTCCCTCCTACTTCAGCTAACCCTATGTGCAAATCCTTCTAATATTTGTCAACATTTGAGAACTGGTGCAACAGGGCATATTTGAGATTTAGGTTCATAATCAGCTTGGCATTGCAACATGGTGAGTTAGGGAGGTCCTTCATTCAGGATTGTAGTTTTCTTTATTCCTTATCACAAGCCCACTGATGAGGAAGGCCATTTGGCCCACCATAGCTGATCTATCCCAAAAGACAATATTGTTCCCTTCCCTACCTCATCACAGCATCCAGTTGTTTCTTGAAATTATTCCACAGTTTTGCCTCTATTATGCAGGCCCAGAAATCAATTTCATAGATTGACCACAGAACTTTGTGGAAACAAACTTCCTGATGTCCGTTTTCAATTTTCCTTTTTATTAGTTGAACCTAAGTGACCTTGTCCTTCTGTCACAGTTTACTTTGTCGTCGGGAGTTTGGATCTACATTCATGTACATTTATCATCTTACATATATTCAAAACCACAAAGTAAGACCCCTCCTTTCAAATCTGATCTAGTCATTCCTCATGCCTTAGTCCTTTAACACACTGAGTCACTTTCGGGATGCGAACTGTCCCCAAGGGGCATCTTCGACTCCCTTCGCCCCATCATCAGTGGCAGCACTAAGCTCTGGAATTCCCTCCCTAACCCTTTCCATCTTTCGGTCCTCCTTTTAAGATACTCCTTTTAAAATACTCCTTAAACCTATTTTATAGTGCTGTATTGATGTCAGAAATATGTGCCCCTGACTCAAATAACACACTGTTGATTTAAAAAGGTGTCAATGTTATGCAAGGAATAGTAAAGTTATGTAACCGGAGATGGGCATGTTATGAAGGTGTGGTTTTATATCTGTTTCTTCAAAAACCCAACTCTGTGCACAAATAGGAACTCTCCTCCTGCACTCACCCTACCCTGCTCATCTAAGGTGAAAATGTATCACCACTAAAGACACAGTACACCAGAGGTTTCCAAACTTTTCTGTAAATATTAGTGCATTCTGAAGTTTTCCCTGTAAATGTTGAAGCATTCTCGGTGACCACCCGCCCCCCCCCCCCCCCTCCACCCCAAGTAAAGATTGGTGCATTTGAGAGGATTTTCCTGTAAATTTTGGTGCATTCTAGAGGACGCCCCCCCACTGCCTCCCCCTCATCCCGCCATAGATGTTGGTGCATTCTGGAGGCTCCCCCTGTAAATATTGGTGCATTGTAGAAGCTCCCCCCCCCCCCCCCCCCCCGTAGATGTTGGTGCAGTCTAGAGATGCCCCCTATGTAAATATTGGTGCATTCTAGAGGCTTCCCCCTATACCCACCCTCCCATAGATGTTGGTACATTGTAGTGGCTTCCCTCATGTAGGTATTGGTGTATTCCAGGGTTGGCAGACTCCTAGGGGGCTACCCTAAATTTTGGCACAATCTTTTCTTTTGTGACGGGGTAATGGGGCTGCAAATGTTGAGATGCCCTGATCTAACTTCTGAAAGGCTATGTCAACTGCTGATAGGAATACTGTGCTCTCATTTCAGAAAGCAGACTTTCATCAACAAAAATAATGTTCTGGAGAGTCAACAGATACTAAAATTTGATCAGCTTGTGCAGTGCTATCATTGCAAATAGAATCTCCATATAGGAACATATTGTGATAGTATCCAGCACAGTTCGAAAACCAGCAGCTGCTGTGAGATTTATACGGGTCTACTATCTATTATCACGATCAGAGTATTTTTTAACATAAATTTGGTTTATATTTAAAAAGTAGCGATTGCACTTCATTTGTTGTTTCTTACACATTCAGTGAGAGATGATATTAGTGTTAGAGTCAGAGCCAGATTTGGAACTTTTTTTAAGCAATATTTTGCTTCTGGGTCAGAAGGTTTTCCGTTCAGCTCCCACTTGATGAGATAATCTCGGTTGAAATTTCAGTGCAGTGCTGAGGGAGTGCAGTGATTGTCGGAGGTGCTGCCTTTCGGATGAGATGTTAATCCGTGGCCCCACCTGTCCTCTCGGTTGGATGTAAAGGATTCCACGGCACTATTGAAAGAAGAACATGAGAATTCTCCTGACCAACACTGATGCCTCAGTTGGCACCACTAAAATTATCTGGTCATTATCACATTGCTGTTTGTGGGAGCTTGCTGTGTGCAAATCAGTCATTACACTTTCTACATTACAACAGTGACTGCACTTCAAAAGTACGTCATTGGCTTAAAGTATTTTGGACATGCTGAGATTGTGGAAGATGCTATATAACTCTATCTTCCTTATTTGTCCTATTCTGCAAATAGTCTACAATTGATGACTCAAAGTCATTTTTGTACTAAATAAAGAATTACCCAATAATTTGAATTAAGCAATGTAAACAACACAGCAAATCAGGAATTTAGTGCTGAGGAATTTGAATTATCAGAGATAATTTGAATTATGGGACTGGATTAAGAAAAGCAGAATGCAATTCAGCCCTTTACTGTGATGGAGGAATAGTGGTTGATTTTGAAAGGGAATCTGCAAGAACCCAATCTGTCGGTGCCAATTTTTGTTGTTTACATTTTACACTGTTCATAACCACTCAAGCTATGCATCATTTCCAAATTCCAATGTCTTTAAGCTTCTGACAACTTTCTCTGCTTCAGAACATCCCTTATTCTTTCATGTTTTAATAAAATGCTGTGTTGTCTTTCCTGCTTAGTTATTGTTGGGATAGATGTTTGCTGTGAAGGGATGTGACTTTTGGAATACAGTCGTGTTCTGCTAAGCTAGGTTTATTTTACTGACTGTTCATATTATCAGTCTTGCATCGTGCAGTCAGTTTGGGTCAGGATGACCTGAGCAGATAACAATCTTTCAACGTGGATAGAGCAGACTGCTCCTCATTTACTTCATGCACTGGGAGGCATTAGGTTACTTGCCCAACCCTTGCACTGAAAGCTCACATTATATCACATGGTTGGAAATTGGCATCAAGATGTTTATGCCAACCCTCATGCAGATCTCTGACCCAGACCCTCTATTTATACCATCAAAATGCCAGACTGAGAAAATCCTACTCAGGCCATGGTCAAGCAATGCCGCCTTTTAAAATTCTCATCATTGTTTTCAAAGCCCTCCATGGCCTGGCCCCTCCTTATCTCTGTAAACTTCTCCAGCCCCTCCGAGATATCTGCCCTCCTCTAATTCTGGCTTCTTGAACATCCCCGATTTTAATCTCTCCAACATTAATGGCCGCGCCTTCAGCTGCCTCGGCCCTAAGTTCTGGAATTCTCTCCCTAAACCTCTCTGCCTCTCTATCTCTCTTACCTCTTTTAAGAAGGTCCTTAACATCTACCTCTTTGACCAAGCTTTTGGCCATCTGTCTTAATGTTGCCTCCTGTGGCATGATGCCAAATTTTGCTTTATTATGCTCCTTGGGCCATTTTATTACATTAAAGGCACTATAGAAATACAAGTTGTTGCATAAATGGGACCTTATAGTCCATATCTGACATCATTAATTTGCATCTATACCTCAGTGGGTCTTTAAAATGTGTCTCATACAAGGTTTACAAAAAATGTTGGGTATATATTTGTCGTGGCCTGTAATGTAAAGCGAGCGGTATGACATTGCTCGCTTGTTATACTCACTGCCCGATATTCAGTCCCATTAATGTCAATTGAACTGAATGTTGGGCTGGCTGTATAACGGACAGCCAATGCCATTCCACTGCTTCCCAAGACCTCATTGTGTGCTTTAATGGATTTTAGGGAATGAAAATATTTCAGATTTTGAAAAAGATTCAACAGTTGTTGAGAAACTCGGTTCTTTTTCTCCCAGTTTCTGCTTCATTGCAAATACTTGATTGTAAATCCAGCACCATATTCCTAAATTTAAAGGATTTCAGGAAGGATTAGTCAATCCAGGGCGGCGCAGTGGTTAGCACCGCAGCCTCACAGCTCCAGGGACCCGGGTTCGATTCCGGGTACTGCCTGTGTGGAGTTTGCAAGTTCTCCCTGTGTCTGTGTGGGTTTTCTCCGGGTGCTCCGGTTTCCTCCCACAAGCCAAAAGACTTGCAGGTAAATTGGTAAATTGGCCATTATAAATTGTCACTAGTATAGGTAGGTGGTAGGGAAATATAGGGACAGGTGGGGATGTTTGGTAGGAATATGGGATTAGTGTAGGATTAGTATAAATGGGTGGTTGATGTTCGGCACAGACTCGGTGGGCCGAAGGGCCTGTTTCAGTGCTGTATCTCTAATCAATGTCTACAAAGAGACAAAACTTGTCCAGTCTTAGTGACAATAGCCAGATCTCTGTCTCTCACCTATTCCTAACTACAATATTGTATTTCTTTTACAGATTCCGCTTCCGCCTACATCAGGCAGCTAGAAAGCAAAGTCAAGTTACTGGAAGAAGATAACAAGATGTTATCACAGGTATGTCCTCCCAGACTCTTGCTTACATTAAAGTCCAAATTGAACTTTGGGATCGTGTACAGAATTCTCCAGCATCAGTCACTGCTCATAATGATTAGTGTAAGGTCTTCCCCCAGAGATGAAGCAGGGCAGAGATGCTGCATCATGATACTCAGCATTGTTGCTTCCTGGAATTTGCCCAAGTTCAGACTGTTAGCTTGAAGTACTTTTGCATATGAATGAGTTCAAGTTGGCTAATATCCAAACAGTTCTCGATGCACTTGGAAACATGACAACAGGTCAATGTCATATCCATTGGTACTTGTCAGAAGTATGGGTGTAATATGACCTAAGAAAACATAACTGCCATTTCTGACTCTTTCTAGGTCTGGTGTAATTATTCTGAGCAGATACGTATCTGCATCACTTGGGGAAATTATTTTATCAGCATTGTGAATCTCGGTGATGGGACCTGTTCACACATATGTGCTGCAATAATGAAACACCACTGAAAATTGGTTATAATCTTTCAAGACCCAATGATCTTCCTTATCCAGGAACAGAAACAAATACGGTTCATCTGTCAGAGCCAACTAGAACAGTTCCAGACAAGATCCCTTTCAGAGGCTGGTCTGAGCCCAGCAGTTTTACAGTAATAGTTAAATTTAGTTACCAGAAATAAATATTTGTGAATGTCCTTTCCCTGCAGGTATCCTACATAGTCACGAATGTTCTCAAACTCAGACTCAAAAATGTCTTGCTGCTTGGCTGCCAAGCAATCAGCTGCTTGTTATAGACACTGACCGCTTTGCATTTACTTTGATTTCAGTGACAGTGAAAACTTAGTAGTTTCTATAATCCACAATGCCAGCTTTAGATCAATGCACCAACTTGAAAATCTACCCCTTAGTCTCCACCCAGAAATGTTGCCAGCATTGCAGTTTTTATTAATTACTCAGCGTGCAAGCTCTGGATGAAAGGCAGTGTCGTGTGGCTGTGAGATGCATGCTTGAGAATCCTGAGTTTAAAGCACAGCATTGAGGAATGCCACGCACGGGGCTGTTTATAAAAACTCCCCAGTGACGGTGGCGGAGTTAGGCTGAGCTGCACAACACTCAAAGTAAATTGGTAAATTCTTTACTTACTTAGAACCTTGGTCTTTCTTGTCTCACCAGATACTAACTGTGCAATGTTTCACTGCCAGAAAAGGACAACCCTTCATCCTGTAGTGTTTAAAGACTCCTTAACATTAATGATTTAGTTTATGTATGTATCATTACAATTTTATGAGCAGGACTGTATTGAATGAACTATGGATATTGTACCTTTGTTTAGAGGGGGTGGAGTTTAACATCACCTTCAACTTATTTATTATTTTTATTTATTTAGAGACACAGCACTGAAACAGGCCCTTTGGCCCACCGAGTCTGTGCCGACCAAGAACCACCCATTTATACTAACCCTACAGTAATCCCATATTCCCTACCACCTACCTACACTAGGGGCAATTTACAATGGCCAATTTACCTATCAACCTGCAAGTCTTTGGCATGTGGGAGGAAACCTGAGCACCCGGCGAAAACCCACGCGGTCACAGGGAGAACTTGCAAACTCCGCACAGGCAGTACCCAGAATTGAACCCGGGTCCCTGGAGCTGTGAGGCTGCAGTGCTAACCACTGCGTCACTGTGCCACCCCTTCTAGTGATGCTTTGTGGCAACAGTGGATGTTCCTTCTTATAAAAATCAGGCATTTTCCACCTTATTCCTGCTAAAAAAGATAAAACTTAATTTTGGAAGGGTAACAAAAACTGAGGAGGTGTATTTTCATAAAGAGTGTGCACCACCTTCAAAATGGGGTTGACCTGGTCCATGACCTCACAGTTCAACTTATGGTCAAGTCTTGCGGACTAAACCAAACAACAGAAAGTCATCCTGATTCTAAACTCGGAAAGCAGGATTCTTTTTTCTGGATATATTTGATTCAGAATAAAGGATTATTAATGCCCATGTTCCTGAATTTTTCTTCATGAAGCTGATCACCTTGTAAGCTGAAGCAGGTGTAGGCTAATCAGCCTTGTTCTTAGAGAGATGAGCGTGCCTAAGTGTGAGATGTTAAGGATGGTGTCTCAGACAGAATTACCTAGTTTATCTCTTAATGAAGGCAGTGAGCCAAGCTGGTATATACCTCAGTGTGCACTGATACCCCTCAGCAACCTCACCCAGAAGGCTATTCTTCTGTGTGAGCCTTCACAGTAACTGCTGCCCAGAGGGAGTATCACAACCAAATGTACAATGACCTCATCCAATGCCATATGCCAATGTACATGGGGAAAGAGAGAATTCCCTTAACAGAGTGTAACTAAGATGTAAAGGCATTTATAAAGAATGCACAGGTAATAATCCGCAGCAACAACATTGTCCCATTTTTTCCCCCTCCCACTTCCCGCCCTGCCCTGCAGCCCAGGAACCACAGTGCGCAGCCTCAGACTACCTTGCCATTTAACAACAACTTAGATTTATACAGCACTTTTAACATAATAAAACATCCCAAGATGATCACGGGAACAATGTAAAACAAAATGTGACACCGAGCCATGTAAGGAGATTTAGGCTAGATGACCAAAAGCTTGGTCAAAGGTTTTAAGGAGTGTCTTAAAGGAGGAAAGCGAGGTAGAGATGTGGAGAGGTTTAGGGAGGGAATTCTAGAGCTTCGGGCCTTAGCAGCTGAAGACATGGCCACCAATGGTGGAATGATTAGAATTGGCGATGCTTAAAAGGCCAGATATCTTGGAGGGTTGTGGGACTGGAGGAGATGACAGAGATAGGGAGGGGTGAGGCCATGGAGGGATTCGAAAGCAAGGTGAGAATTTTAAAGTCAAGACATTGCTTGATGAGGAGCCAATGTAGGTCAGTGAGCACAAATTCAGCAGTGACACTTAGATGTAAAGCTGCTCACATCCGTTCTGAATACCTTTCAATGCATTTCTGCCTCAATTGGTCAAGTCAACTTACTATATATATGGGCTTTGCCCTTTTTGTGCAGTTTGGGGCAGCGAGCACATTACGCAACTCAGAACAGGTAGGCAGTGGCTTCCCAGTCTCATTTGGGATCTTAAGCAGTTTGAGTGGTTATGTTGCTACCAGCCATCTGCACATCACCATTTGGACCTCCTTGATCCTGTCCATAGGAACTGAGATGAAACATTACGGACAGCTATAGCTCATCGAACGTATAGCTTTTTATCCAACTGTTGTCAGTCAACTCGATTAAATTTCCATCTGCTGCTTCCACTCCCTTCCTAATTTCTGCTGCAATCTCTCAGCTTCCACTGTATGCTTATTATCTCTTTTTTGTTTCTCTCTGCCTCTCCAAGTATGTTTATCTCTGTCTGTCAGTCTCCCTCTTGAAATTGAATGCAACGAATCTGGTAATTTATGGGATAGCAGCACAAAAATAGCCATGATAGCTTCTGGCATTGAAAGATCTACATGTCCCACACTAATTGGCTGATTTTGAATGCTTACTGAAGTGGCTAACCGGTTGTCAGCCATTACTGCAAATTTTTATAAGAAAAATATTGGACAGATCCATCGACAACATCCCAGGCGTGGTGCCAGGGATAAGACTAAGGCAATCACAGCCCACTCAAATTCAGATTGTCCAAATTCAAAGCCTGAACACTGAGCAAAGACCATACAATAAATATAACTGATTGAATGTGTCAACTGGTGAAAACTGAACTGTACACAGAAGCAGTATGGATAATTTAGGAATGATGCATACTCATCCTCACTGAACCCGTTAGCTCTGAAACCAGAATTGAAGATGCTTTTATCATTACCCCACGCCCTCTCTTGCCTTTTTATGTAACAACCTCCTGACAGCAGTATATGTGTGCTGCTATATATTTATATTTGTCATTATGTACAAGTCTCTTTAGGCCTGCTTTGCTCCAATGCGAAATCAGGAGAGTCGATTGATGGAGGAGCACAGACGGGTTTATATTGCTGCTCTGTATCCAACAGCAGATTCATAGATATAAAAACAAAATACTGCAGATGCACAGTCTCTCACTCTTCACTACTGGTAATGCCTTTTCTTTACAACCTGTAAGGAGGCATTGGGTTGCTCCAGTCACCAACACAAATAAACAAGCAAGCCTAAATCAAAGAAAAAGGAAACTTATCGCATTAAATAATGTTATTTGCATTACTCAATAACAACAAAATGTCCCAAGGCACTTCATGGGGGCATTATCAATGGAAATTTGACACTGAGCCACATAAGGAGATACTAGGACAGGTGATGGATCTTAAAGGAGAAGAGAGGGGTAGAGAGGCGGAGAGATTTTGGGATTACCACCAATCCCTGGGGTGCCCAACAGTGACCGAAGGCCTCAAGCCGCAAGCTCCTTCTCCAGGGCCACCTGAATGCAGACAAGGCCGCAGATGAGAGGCAGTCAGAGTGACTGTCTCACGGGCCACATCCAACCTGGACCTGTGGATGGCCACCTTAGCCAGACCTAGGCGCAGACCCACGAGGAGGTCCTCCGACTTGCCCGGCCCCTCTAAACCAAATGTGCCCTGAACAGGGCACACATTATTGTAGCCTGACAATCTCATCGGTTTCACTGCCCACACCACATCCTCCAACCCCTCCTTCACCCTCCTGCTCCCTCAGGGTGGTATGAGTTTACTGTATTGAACCATGTGACGAGCACCCTGCTCAGTCAAACATTAACCACTACCATCACAAGAACAATCCAAAGTGTGAATTTGGATAAATACTGCAGGCTGCTGCTGACCACTGCTTTGTGCTTTCCATATATGTGAATAATAAGTCCTGTAGGCAGTGAAATTACGAGTCCTGCCCCTAGGATAATGATTTGTATAGGAACAGTGCACCCGAGGCATAAGCGTTCAATCATTAATCAGCCACAAAAAGCTGCCTGTATATTTTACATAACAAACCAGCTGTATAAATTTATTTAAATAACAGGACACTGCTGCTGCTCCTGCACTGCTATTTCTGGCTGCCCAGTTACAGCCTGACCTCAATTCCCTGTTAGCTGGTTCTTTAGTGAATTGATGAAAGAGATGTGCTGCTACATCTAGTCCTATACCTCAGCTTTGAGCGTTGTGAAGACCAGCTGAATTGAAGGGTGTATAATCTTTGTAATCACTGTCCCCCTTTGTGCTTATCAACATGCAGGGAACTTAGAACTGCGATATAGGCTGTTTTGTTTTGGATTGACGGTGTTTTGTAGGATCCAACTCTGGGATCCTACAAGCAGATGCCGAATAAAGCTCCTCTTCCCTATCCACTCCAGATTTATGCCTCAGGAAAGTAGGCACTTAGTGTACATTTTCCCAGTATGACATTTTCCATTGCTCATCAGTTCTTCAGCCTTATGCTATAAAGCTCAAAATAATCTCCGCAGACTTTTTGCAAGTTTGGAAGGACAGCAATCTATTCCTGCAGAGAGAGAAAAAGAGAGTTAACGTTTCAGGTCCATGACCTTTCACCGGAACAATGCTGATGAAAGGTCATCGACCCGAAATATTAACTGTGTCTCTCTCTCTCTCCACAGATTCTGCCTGACCTGCTGAGTGTTTCCAGCATTTTCCGTTTATTTTTCAGATTTCCAGCCTCTTTGGTACTTTTCTTTTGACTAATTTATACTGACTACTTTACCATCTGGCATCTCTAAGTGAGATTAGCAGTTTAGTGGTGAATTGGAAGGATAGCTTAGCTCATGCCTGATAGGAAGTGGTTGCGACTACATGGAATCTGTTTCATGTCGGACCCTTGCGTGTATATTAGGTTGCTTTAAATCTGAAACTAATCCCTTTTGTGCAAGGCCAGTTGCTAACTTGCTATTCCTGTGAAACTATATCCAAATAAATGAAAATAATCATTAAGAAGAGCGGTCAGCAATGGGAAGGTAATTGTAACCGAGTAAAAATGGAATGCTTCTCCTATAATCCTTAGAAATAATATCACTCTTTCACACTTCCTGGAGCAATAAATGTTTACATTTTCTTTCTGTGGCTCTGAAAGAATGTAGCTCCAGGCTTTCCAAATCTTGCTCCTCATGGGGGCCTTTGCAGCCTCCAGTTATACTGGCTACACACTTGTGCTTTTGTGTTGAAATACAGGTGACTAAAAGTGCCTAAAGAAACTGTGAGGAAAATGATGACATGCGCACTACAGAGGGGGGGGGGGGGGGGAAACCATTTTATGAGTTTGCGTTCTGATGGGGACCCATGCCCTCTGACCTATACCTTCCATGTATGCTGGAAAATGTGGGCTCTGGCTGCCTGCGATTTTCCAATATGCACTGTGGGAGGGCGAGGCTTCACCATGGCAACACTTACTCCAAAACTGACCCCTTCAGTATACTGAAATCCTGGGCCCCATTCTTGAGGAATGAGTTTTATTATTTTATTCCTGATGTCACACAGAGGAAATCTCCCTCCTCTGCCTTACAATACATGCAAGAAAATAAACCTCTCCTTACTTAAAAGGATCCTTTAGGATAGATTTGCTACTTGTGATTGATGGGTTCTGTTTTTTTGGCAAGTTATTTCCGATTTACTATTGCCCCAAGTTACCTGTCGTGCTCTGACGCCTTTCAATCAGGCCATTATACCAACACTTGGCCAAAATATATTGCTGCCATTAAAGTAAACAGGTGTATCTATTTGGACAGAATAAGTTTTGGATTTAGCCTGAAGCAGTAACTCATCAATTTCCCCCACACTCATCGGTCAAAACCTCATTAATACTGTGGAGCCCCTCCATTGTGTGAAAGTGTCAGGCCGAGGAAGAAAGTCTCCATTAGTTGCTGTCATCAATCTTTTAAAGGCCTCCTGGTTAGGTGTCAGTGGCCGTGCTGTCACTAGTTCACTAGCCGTGGGGAGCCAAGCTAACCCCACAGCCAGTATGACCTTGATAAGGCACAAAACTCTTGGTTTTACCAATAGTGACAGATTGCTCTTCTATCTCATCGCTGGCATTATGAAGGGGCAAAATATTATCTGTACCACAGAGAGGTGGAAAACATGCTTACTTTTGTGAAGGAAAAAAGCCCCGATTTAACTTCACATATTTAATCGTGAATCTGATTATTAAAATTTTGGTTTTATTTTAATTTAATGGTGTGCTGTTTTGTTGTGTTATAGTCAGCATGAAAGTAATGATTTTCTTGAATTAAACACTGGGATTTTATGGTGGTGCACACTCTCTCATTCCTGTTTATTTAGAATTGGTTGCACACCAATTTATCCTCATTTGTTTTCAAGTTATAGCTTGTACTTTGCATTAGTCATCACCACCCACTGCTATTGGGTTTTGAGCTAAGTGTAGTGGTGGGCTTTCTGAAATTTGCAGACAACGTCCACTTAAACTGTGAACGATACCCAGCCGTATAATGGCGGATTTTCCCCTTCCAGGTTTGAGTTGTGCATAGGGGGAGGATTTTTGTTGTATAAAACTATGGTCACAGATCTAGTTGCCAGTGATTGGGTTAATATTATAGAATCATACGCCGGAATTTAATGCCCTCCCGATTGGGCACCCTGTGCCCCATGGAGTAGCATGGGCTGCCTCCGCTAAAACAACCCTCACCCACTGCCCCCGCCCTTCTCTCTGACCCACCCCTCCCAATTACCGGGGCCTAGCCATTTGGCCCCAGCGAGCCCCAACCTGTTCTGCGGCCGGCGTCTATCTGATTAGTCAACAGCTGATGGAAGTAGGACCTCCTGCCTCAGAGGGGCATAAGCCCCAATGAAGCTAATTAAGGGCCTGGGCCATGCAAAGCAGCAGCATGGCTTCCAGGCCTGGCGGAAGCGGGCTCTCACCCAACTTTTCTGCCAGTGGGCGGGGCCATCACCTCAACGTTAAATTCTGGCCATAGAATGACATAGCACAGAGAAAGACTTTTTTTTATTCGTTCATCGGATGTGAGCATTGCTGGCAAGGCCAGCATTTATTGCCCTATTCCTAATTCACAAAGTGATGGTGAGCTGCCACCTTGAACCGCTGCAGTCCACGTACTGTAGGTACACCAACAGTGCTGTTGGGGAGGGAGTTGCAGGATTTTAACCCAGCAACAGTGAAGGAGCGGCAATTTAGTTCCAAGTCAGGACGGTGTGTGATTTGGAGTGGAACATGCAAGTGATGATGTTCCCAAGCATCTGCTGCCCTTGTTCTTCTAAGTGGTGGTGGTCATGGGTTTAGGAGGTGCCGTTGAAGGAGGCTTGCTGAGTTGCTGAAGTATATTTTGTAGATGGTACACACTGCTGCCACTGTGGGCCACTGGGAGGTGATGGTGTAGTGGTAATGTCACTGGACTAATAATCCAGAGGCAAATGCTCTGGGGACATGGGTTTGAATTCTGCCACAGCAGATGGTAAAATTTGAATTCAATGAATAAATCTGGAATTAAAAAGTTATTCTAATGGTGACCATGAAGTAAGGGTATGGTGAGTGGGCGGGAACGTGGAGTTGAATCCTAACAATCCATGATTGTTTTGAATGGCTCGATAGGCCATATGGTCTACTCCTGCTCCTATTTTTTTGTGTTCTTGTGCCAGTGGTGGAAGGAGTGAATGTTTAAGTGGCGGATGGGGTGCTGATCAAGCGGGCTGCTTTGTCCTGGATGCTGTCGAGCTTCTTGAGTGTTGTTGGAGCTGCACCCATCCAGGCAAATGGAGAGTATTCCATCACACTCCTGACTTGTCGATGGTGGACAGGCTTTGGGGAGTCAGGAGGTGAGTTACTCGCCGCAGAATTCTCAGCCTCTTGTAGCTACAGTATTTATATTTCTGGTGCAGTTCAGTTTCTGGTCCCCAGGATGTTGATGGGGGAATTCAGTGATGGTAATGCAGTTGAATGTCAAGGGGAGAGTGTCAGATTCTCTGTTGTTGCAGATGAAGATTGCCTGGCACTTGTATGGCACGAATGTTGCTTGCCACTTATCAGTCCAAACCTGAATGTTGTCCAGGTCTTGCTGCGTGGAGGCACGGATTGTTTCAGGATCTGAGGAGTCTTGACTAAACCAAGGATTGAATCCAAATTCTCAATATGGAATACCTTTTGAAAGGAGTTGCAAAATTTTCCAAGACAAATTAAACTGAGCCAAATGGGACGGGTAAGCCAAATGTCAGGTGACATTCCATCACAGTTATTTTATTTTTAATTATTATGGTCTTTGTACAGTTTCAGAGCTGCGGCCTTGATAGGTTCTTTGGCACCTGTCAAATACAATAATTATCACTGGGATGTTGAGTCCACAGAATTTACTTTGCAAGATTAAGCCACTGCTTGAAGGATTCCTCATTAACAGTACCCCTTACAAATCTCCGTCAGCTGTCTCACCTGTAAAACGCTGTCTGCTGTCAGCCTTGGGCATCCTGCTCCTAACACACACTGGAACTCCATTTATTCAACTGTTAAAAAATGTTTATCGTTTAAAGGAAATCTGTGAAGGTTCAGCAATTTTTCCCCATTACTTTTGTAATCATCCACTTATCCTGTTTCTTTCTGTTTGTGCACATATATGCTGTGCTTTGTGGTTTCAATGTTTTATTCTCAAAGGCAGTGGGGTCTCAAGCTATATTATGATCACCATTATTTACAGCATTAGATTCTGGCCTGACTGGTCTCTCTTGATGTGCAAGTCTAGACAATGAAGATTCGCAGGATTTGCAACCAAAAGATTATCTCAGAGCTGCCTAATCCTGCCCTTACCTGATGATTACAAAGCCTGAGATCTAGCCTGAGATCCCAATAATCACACCACTTCAAATTGGAGTTATATTGCCCACTCTTCCAACGCCTGTCCTGGCCTCCTGAATTTTCCAAAGCGCTGCAGTGTATCGAATAGCCACAGTGACGTTCGGATCACTAAATACTCACCAGATGGCCCACGAAGAGTAGGATTAGTCTCTTCTCAACCCCAGGAACATGGAGCCATTTGTACTGATCCCACTATAACTCTGGATAAGAGCAGCAGAGTGAGCACAGATCAGATAGTGAACATTAGAACATGGGAGATAAGAGCAGGAGTAGGCCATTTGGGCCTTCAAGTCTGCTGTGTCATTCAACAAGATCATGGCTGATCTACCTTAGCTACAGTTTCCTGCGCTATCCTCATATGCCTTAATATCCTTAGTATCCAAAACTCTGATCTGAATATACTCAACGACTGAAAGGAACTTGAAAGAAAAGAACACCTTTCACAACCCCAGGACATCCCAAAGCACTTTACAGCCAATGTAGTGTAGGAAACACGGCAGTCAATTTGCACACAGCAAGCTCCCTAGGACCCTCTGGTCTGTCGGAGTCCATGAGTGGTTACTGGTGGCTATGTTTGACGTTTATTACACAGGTTCTCTGGCTATGCTACGCTGTGTGAATTTCTGGTGCTAATTTAATTATCATTTAAAAAAATTATTTGCACATTTTAACTTCTCTTCTTCAGGACTCTTCTTGCCACAAACTATTGAATGTGGCATGTGTTACAACCTCAGTGAGATTGTTAATGTGAAAAATATGAGATATGAAGCCCCCAGACCAATTTAAAGAATTAACACAAGATTTCACATTTCAGACTTTTATTATAACAACTTAATTAAAATAAATCCTCATTTAACTAAACAGTACTTTGTAAGTAAATGATACCCCAGATTACAAAGAAAGCTTACTTATTCGAATACTGGAAAACTTCACACCATAGTTATACATTGCACAGTCCATTTTGATGGCAAATTCCTTTCAGAATCACAGAATAATACAGCCAATTTTGAATCCACCTTATCAAGTTACCTTGTATCCCATGTGCATTTGCTTTCTTGATAAGTCTCCCATGTAGGACCTTGTCAAAGGCTTTGCTGAAATCCATGTAAACTACATCAACTGCACTACCCTCATCTACACACCTGGTCACATGCTCAAAAAATTCAATCAAATTTGTTCGGCATGACCTCCCTCTGACAAAGCCATGCTGACTATTCCTAATCAAATTTTGCTTCTCCAAGTGGAGATAGATTCTCTCCCTCTGAATTTTCTCCAATAGTTTCCCTGCCACTGAAGTGAGACTCACAGGTCTGTAGTTCCCTGGCTTGTCTCTACAACCTTTCTTAAATAGTGGGACCACATTAGCTGTTCTCCAGTCCTCTGGCACCTCCCCCGTGGCCAGAGAGGAATTAAAAATTAGGGTCAGAGCCCCTGCAATCTCCACCCTTGCCTCCCACAGCATCCTGGGACACAAATTGTCCGGACCTGGAGATTTGTCCACTTTTAAGCCTGCCAAAACCTCCAATACCTTGTCACTCCCTAAGACAATTTGCTCAAGAACCTCACAGTCTCTCTCTCTCAGTTCCATACCTACATCCTCATTCTCTTGGGTGAAGACAGATGTGAAGTATTCGTTCAACACCCTACCAATGTCCTCTAACTCCACCCACAGATTTCCCCCTTGGTCCCTAATGGGTCCTACTCTTTGCGGTTAAAAGTCCCAAACTCTCAGTCGCAATAGGTTGGATCTCCCAGACGTTTTTATAAATCAGTGTCCTCTTCCCTCACTTCTCCAAGCATTTCCAACCTCGACGTGCTTCAATAAGGCATTTCCTGGTGATCCTGTTGGTTTTCTTTTCCCTGCAGGGTTCAACTTTCATACCTCCAAGTCTTTGCAGCCTTTCGCTGTCTCAGGTTTCCGAGAGCAAGTGTTCCCTCTTTTTCTCTCTCGCTCTCACTCTCGCACTCGCACTCGCTCTCTCTCTCTCTCTCTTTTGGCTGCCACCACTGGTTTCTTCTCTTATAGCCTGATTGCCTTCAGAAAATCTTACATTTATCTAGAACCACAAGTTTATTGTCCTGTTCCAATATGCAAAGCCCAGAAGTCTGGTTTCACAGAGCCACTTGGGCCTTCCATAGTTCCCAGGTATTAAGAACTGCTTGGGTACGTTTGCATCTTCAGAATCACTGACCCCATATTTTACGAACCGAAAGTCTGCGGAGGGCAATATCCATTGTTCTTTAGGTGTTATCCCTGCAGTTTCTATTTTTTCAAAAAAAATTGTTTGATCTGTGCTCTTTGTTGTCCCGATAACAAAGACCTTTGTTTTGTCCTTTCACAGGGTGGATGTGAGGTAACCTGACCTTCCGAATGCCATCTTAAACTTCTAAAAATTACAATTAAAAAAAAAATTATGTTGCAAAGTCTAGCGTTCATAGCACATGTCTCTTATTTCCTGATCCCAGTCCTGTTCTTGGACTAACTGCTAGTGGGTACAAGAAGGAGCCCCAGGGCACTGTTTGAATTTTCCTCTCTCGCTGATGTTCTGTTCTGGTTTCTTCAGAGCGTAATTGGTTCCCTGTCCATCACCTACAAGGCACAAGCCAGGCATGTGACAGAAACATAGGAGCAGGAGTAGGCCATTCAGCCCATCGAGCCTGCTCTGCCTGGAATACTCCCCGATGGAATACCCTGGACTTGCCTGGATGGGTGCGGCTTCAACAACACTGAAGAAGTTCAACATCATCCAGCACAAAGTAGCCTGCATGATCGGCACCCTGTTCACCACCTTAAACATTCACTCTCTCCACCACAGTGGCATCTACAAGATACACTGCAGCATCTGCCAAGCCCACTACCTCTACCACTTAGAAGGACAAGGGCAGCGGAGGCATGACAGTAACACAATCTGCAATTACCCCTCCAAGTCACATACCATCCTGACTTGGAATTATATCGCCATTCCTTCACTGTCGCTGGATCAAAATCCCAAGACTCCCTCCCGAAATGCACTGTGGGTGTACCTACACCACATGGACTGCAGCAATTCAAGAAGGCAGTTCATCACCACCTTCTCAAGGGAAATTAAGGATGGGCAATAAATGCCGGCCTTACCAGCGACGCTCACATCCTGCGAACCCACTTTACTGGGCTATTAGGCAATAGGGTGAGGAGCGAAAGATAGGCATGAGTGAATTTAATCCTCAGATGAGACGAGCCCTCCTTTCCTCTCCTTACAACAACGATCAGCTCCAGCTAGAAATGCAACCCATCCAGAGGCCTTTTTTTTTCTCTCAGGATCTACAATCTGCAAAATTGTCACAATACATGGTAGCAGAAGCCTGAAGTGAGGCCAGAAACCAACTAGTGCTCTCCTCAAGCAGACAACCTCCCGAAAAGCATTGTACAATTGAGTCATGCACCAAATCATTGAGAGAAACTACAGCCGTGCAATCTTCTCATTAGTCCAGGACAGTAAAGCTCCTTTGTAACCTCTGCTTGCCGCCTTCACTCCAATCCCAACTTAATCAGTTTGTGAACAGTGTTCTGTGACCTCTCTAACCCTTTCCCAGAATGCCACGATGTCTGCCGCCTTCAGACAGCTGCTGCAATCCATTAATTTCAGAAGTAAGACCTGGTGAAGCGGCTTTTCAAATCCGTCTGAGCTTTGCTCCTCGTTTCAAATAATAACAAGTTTGCCACATGCGGTGAAACAGTTCCTGTAACGATCACTTCTGGCCATGACCATGGGCGGTCACTTTAGTCACCGGCTTCGTGCCTGGTCAAGTTGGATTGATTCATTTATTTTCAGGCCAGATGCTGTCATTGCTCATTACAGCTGCGCCAGCCGCTATTTCAATAGTTACTGATCCAGATGTCATTGTGACAAATTGGTACATTGTGGAGTACTGGGGGATGTTGGGGAGGGAGGAGGGGTGATGGTGGGGAGAAAAATCTATTGCCCAGGACGATTGTTGAACATTAGGCAATGTGATTCAGATTTAAAGCAGTAATATTATTTGGATCGCAATCCTGAAATTTTTGAAGATACTAGTGAACTAGCCATTTCCAAATTTGAGAGTAGGGAGAAAGTACACCTAATTTTGAGCCTAGGACCCTGTTGTGGGAGGGGATATATGTATATTTTTAACCATGACTTTTCTGTTCACTTTCCCTACACCCCTTCAACAAGGGCATCAGTTCACCCGGGTGGGATTTCAATTTCCAGTACTCCCACGCCAGGACTGTGCCAGTAATATCCAGTACTGAGCTGGATACCCTGCTGCTGATTTTCTAAATCCCATTCACCCCTCTCACTGACCTACATTAGCTCCCAGTCTGGCAATGCTACAATTTTATGATTTTCACCCTTGTTTTTAAGTCCCGCCATGCCCTTGCCTCTCCCAATCTCTGTCACCTCCTCCAGCCCTAAAACCCTCCAAGATCTATGCGCTCTTATAATTCTGGTTTCTTATGCATTCCCGATTTTCATCGCCCTATCATTAGCGGTTTTGCCTTGAGCTGCCTAGACCTTAAACATGGAATTCCCTCGCTAAACCTGTCCACCTCTCTATCTCTCTCTCCTCCTTTAAGATGCTTCTCAAAACCTACCTCTTTGACTGAGCTTTTGGCCATCTGCCCAATATCTCCTTAAGTGGTTTGGTTTCAAATTTTGTTTGATCTTACTCCTGTGAAGCACCCATGGATGTTTACGATGTTAAAGGTGCTATATAAGTGGAAGTTGATGCTGATGTTGTACTTGTGTGATAGCAAGCAAAAGCTATAAAATTGGGACTATCGCAGTAGCGGGACATAGTAGTTTTGAAATGAAGGTTTCTGCTACTTCTACAGATGGCAGCATAGGCCTGGCCTGCAAGCTACAAGAGAAAGTACTTACAAATTCCAGATTTAGGTTGGAGATGCAGAGAGCATAAGAAAACAAGGCAGACAGACCAAAGAGGGTGAGAAAGAAGATTACACATTAATGCCTCGTGTAACTTGCCTTTTATTTTTAACTGTGCTTCTGTTTGTGGTGCAAAGCAATGCCTGTCGCACGTAACTTATGACTGAGTATCTTGCAAGTAAATCTCACAAGTTGGATGTTTACAGTTCTACATTCTCTTTTGGACTGCTCTAAGCTGTTGCCATGACGGCGCTGTAGTGCTCTCCGAAACTGCTCAGCATTCAAGCCTTCTGGATCAGATTCCAGCCAATTCTGCTTTGACTCTTTGTCCTTAAACTAACAAAGCAGGCATTTTGAAAGTGCTCTTTGCCAGGGGGTTAAGTACAGAGCCTACCTGGGCAACCTCTCTTTCACAGAAGGACAGTTGCCCTTTTTTGAAAACAATGTTAGTGGGTTTATCTCGAAGACGTGTTTCCCAGCAGGCTCATCCTAAGCATCAAAAAAAAAACTTTTCAACGAATGGTTAACTGATGAAAGTCCCCATTGTATGGGAGCCATTGTCTGACTGTATTCGTCTGGTCTTTAATTATCGTAGTGCCTGACTACAATGTCACCAGGGATTGAACAATACTCTTTTTAACCAAGTTCAGTGCTGCAGTCTAATCAGTGCCACCATAAACAATTCTTTCATTGTATATTTAATAATATTCAGGACATGAGCTGTCACTTCCCATCAGGAGCAGAGAACTTGCTCTCTGGAAGGAGGAGGTTTTTCTTTCATTCATAGTCTCAGGCAGTTTAGTTTCTAATTTAAGAATACATCAATCCTTCATTTTGATTTTGGAAAGGCTGACGTTAATTGCAGGCAAATATTTAGACACCACAACGCTGAGATGGCTATGAATGTGCCAATATTGTAACATTGCCATGGACAATGGATGTCTTCTTTTAAACTTTATGATAAAGAAAAAGTTTCCAATTAAATGAATGGCTTTTTGTTTGTGAAAGGGTAACCAGATACAGCAGAGTGTTCCTATTGGTAACTGTCCAAATTGCGATGTCACTTCCCATGTAGGAGTGTTACACTGTGGAGTGAGGAGGAGTCTTCATCAATAAAAACAAGAGCCAGTAAGAAAAATGTTAATGCTTTTACTCCCTCATGATTGAAAAAGTAGATCTGACAAAAGAACCAGAGGCAAGATGAGGAGAATTTTTTTTTTAGCACAGCGATTTGTCACGATCTGGAATGCAGTGTCTGAAAGGGTGGTGCAAGCAGATTCAATAATAACTTTCAAAAACTTCGAAAGGGAAAGAGTTCCAGGGCAATAAGGGCAGGGGAGTGGGACTAATTGGACAGGTCTTTCAAAGAGCCGGCCCAGGAATGATGGGCCAAACGGACTCCTGTGCTGTTTAATTCTATGAATGTCACTGGATACTAAATGTTAAATATTTAAAGGAATTTAGATTTAATTCTTGACACATGATGAACTACAAGGATCGTCAGTAAGTAAATGATCTTGCAAAACCTTTTTGAACAATTGCTAATCACCTATGCTAAAAATTCTGTCTACCATTTTTCTATAATATAGTAGAATCCTCGCAGTCGTGTTCTCATGCTCCCCCAGTACACTGAAATCGATGGGTGACACCGTAATGGTCATGTCTTTTATTTTTACTCCAGAATCAGCACTGTAACCTCTTTCAGTCTTTTATAGCGCACACAGCAACCAATGTGCTGGCTGAGACTTTCCACCTAGTGCTTCACAGCACACAGTTGTATGTATATTAAAATGAAGGGCAGCAATATCATGTGCTTGCCAGTGCACAAGTGTAAAAGGCATTTTCTTTGAATAATTGTGGGAGTTTCACTCATGGGGGGGATTTTATGTGTGCGACACGGGTCTCGGCCACCGGCTGAAGTGCTGCGAGAGCCCCGCGTCTCCTATTCTGTGGGAGGCCCGTCGCATTACGTGCCAGTTAGGCACCTAAGTGGACAGCAGTGGGCTTTCCCTGGGTTTAATGACCCCGGCAATGGATGTCCCACCTGCTGAAAGCTGCCAGCCAAACAGAGGCCGACAGCGTAATGGACGCACTGGAGGCCAGGGATCATCGAGGGACCCAGGCCACAGGTGAGTCCTGGTGGGAGGAGTTTCCCGCAGTGGGGGGTTGTGAGGGAGGAGGGTATAGGGGAGTTGGCAGCAAGGGCAAGGAGCTAACTTTCAGTGGGTCTGACTTGCCTTTAATGAGGCACCCGCCCCCCCCCCCCCCCCCACCCTCACCACTACCCTCCCCTCCCCGGAACCGTCAGGCAACCCGCATGGGTTTGCTTTGTCAGGCAAACCCCACCTGCCAAAACTGAGGCACACATTATTTCGCCACATGAACATTAAACGTTAAAAATTGCAATCTCTGACTGGAAGGAGATTTGCCTCGTACCAGACAATGTGGGAACAAAGGGAACCAATCCCTGTTCCTCCAATACACAGAAGTGCTCAGACCAGTTTTAGTTACATGACTGACTGGCTGTTGCAGAGTTTTTGAACTCCCATCAAGGGAATTTGAACTGAGACAAAAGCCGTGTGCTCATGGAGTAAAGACCGCTCCTGGAACTAAGAACATCTCTCCTGCCTGCCTGCCTTCATCTCTTCCCACGGAACTGAATCTGGTGAAAACATGTGAAACGCAGAGAGAAAGGTTTGCCACGTGAACAACGTTTTAAGAAGATTACTGGGCCCCAACGAATCGCAAGACCATATCTTCAATTAAGGACTACAGCGAGCTCGAGAAACAGTAACAAGATATTGCCTCAAACTGTTCTACTTATCTTTCCTTCTGCTCTTTTCTATTCCTATCTGCATGTTGATATCGCGTGTGCATGTTAGCGTGAGCGCATCGTATATCCGTGGGCGTGAACCAGATTAGAGTTTAAGGTTGAGGGTTTAATAAATTTCCTCATTCTGCTTTAAACCAAAGAAAGCCTGTGTGTGATCAGTTCTTTGTCTTATAATTGGAAACTGTGAACAAGGATTCACAAAAAGGGGAGTTCAAAACACAGTGTGTTTAAAAATAAAACCCTGCGACAGTAAGACCAGGTAAAGACAGCAAAAGACCCCTCGACATTGCTCACCTGGTCGTAACAGCTTGGTGCACTCCCAGTGTGGCGACAGTCTCATCCGCTGCTGAGCTAATACTAGTGGCAGTGGGGTGAAGCCCTTAAGTCTCTTAATTGGTGGTGGGTTGGGAAGGCTGTCCATGGGCTTTCCCACCACGGACTTAATTGGGGTAGAGACCAATTAACTGCTCTCCCTGCCTTCAAACTCGCCACTGGGGGAAGCATAAAATTCCCCTGTAGTTTCTCATAGATTCAATAACAGTGAGGCAAGCTGTATCTCAAGAGTTCTGGGTAAAGCGTGTCATGGGTCTGCCACTGTTAACATTCCCCAGTCATCAAAGGTGCAGTCTGGAGCCTTCAGAGTTGAACGAAGGCTTCCTCAGAAATCACAGTGCAGTGACATCCCTCCTTTAAGTTTTGTACATCGACATGAGTCGAACCTGTGTGGCATTACACACAGGATGATGGGAGTTGTGAGGGGAGACATTTTAGCTTTAATCACCAGATAAAGAATGTGTGATAGTGTGAGTGTAATAGAAATTCAGGCAAAGTGTAGCTGACTTACTGGCATGTTTTGCACCCAATGATACAGGTTAAAATTACCCCCAGGGAGTTGAGACTAAGTGGAGGCAACCAGTGGAAGGGGTTTAGAAGCCAGGAATGATATGCCCAGGGCCCGCCAACATGATTCAGTCCCCATCTTAAAGCCAAGCATTCTGAGCTGAGTTTTCTCTAATACATTGGGCTGGATTTTGTGTAGGAGGCAGGGTTCCCGGCACAGGCTGAAAAGGCAGGGCGATCCCTGCCTTTGCCTGCTCCCCTCCCTGCCGGAGCGATCCTCTGGTCTTTTTACATCAAAGTTTCACGAGCCGCGATCTTGGTCCCGTTAAAGTTAGGGTCGCGCCTCCATTAGCTGCCGGCCAATCAGAGGGCCGGCAGCTCAGCAGTATCAGCAGCACCACCGGGAGCGGTGGCCACTGTCAGTACTGCAGAGGCCTCGGACCCAGGCCCAGCGGTGGAACCCCGGAGAAGAGTTAGGTGAGCCAGGGTTGCCAGGGCCAATCAGGAAGGCCCCAGTGAGGGGGACGGGGGTGGGCAAGGGGTGGTCATGCAGTCCAGGGGGTGGGGGGTCCTCAGAGGTGGTGGTTCACAGCTCACAGAGGAGGGAACCCACCCCTCCCACAAGCCCACAGGGAGGGTACCTCGTTTTACACGGCACCCTCCCCGCGTAACGGAGATACCCCTGATCACTGGTAAGATTCCAGCGGCAGCGGGAAGAGGCCTTTGATAGGCCACTTAAGGGCCTCAATTGGCCTCTGGGTGGGAAGGCCGTCAAGGTCTATCCCGCCTCTGTAAGATCGCTTGGAGACGGGGAGGCGACAAGGCCCTCTGCCCCCCCCCCCCAACCCTGCCTCCGGCCCCACCTCAGGGGGGCCCATAGAATCCAGCCCATTGGTTTGATAATATTTATAGTGAAATAGCAAAATCTACAATAGCAGTGATGTAGAAAGCGTGCGGACTTAGGAGTTTCTCTGCAGTTTCATCTGAGGAGCTGGGAGGTGCAAAACTGAGGAGCTACGTTGCTGCTAGTGGTAGGAGGATGGAATTAGAGTATCATTGGTAGTTCCCATTATCAGAATATATAATGGGAAGAAGTTAACACAAAAGTGTGACAAAACATGACAACCAAAGTAAGGTTTTGTAGATAGAAAGAGTGCACAGATATAAGCTTTTTAATGGAATATAAAATGTTAATTTGTCCAAGTTTGGGTTGCCCTCATCATCACCCGGCTATTCCTACTTCCCAGCAAGTCCTCTTCTTCCCTGTTCCTATTTACAGTAGACATCTTTGTAGGGGGCCAAGTACTACCTACATCACTACCATTGTTTAAACTAGATTCTATGGCTAACTGTGGATGAATACTTGGTGAGTACCCTTACTCGTCCAAGGTGACTGGCAATTTGTCCTTAAGCATCATGATTCTGTCCTCGATGCGTCACGCATTTTGCTGTTGCACCTTCTGAGCCATTGACTTTGAGTAGTGAGTTCTTCTGCCTCAGCTGCAGGTCCAGGCTTTGTACACTTGAAAAGGGGTGACGAATCTTGTACAGCATCTTGTGAAGTTGCTGTTCCCCTTCACTTTGCCTAGCATGCCAGCTGAGGCAAGGTCCCAGGGTGTTCCCGCCAGTGTGCACTACCAGCTCCTTGGAAGCATAGCGAACAGTTGCACAGTAGTGGGAGACTGGTGCTCCTTGTCCACACCCAGGCTGTCATGGGTGTGCAGCTGACAAGGATACTAAAGGACTACTGCTCACATATTACACCATACACCAAAAGAGGGAATTAGTGCATGACATCAAAGAGAGAAAGATACAGTACTTCGATCACATCATTAGAGCAGAAGTTAGACAGAGACAATTATTGGAAGGAAACATTGATGGAAAACGTAAAAGAGAGAAGCAGAGAAGAAAATGGATGACAGATATAATGGACTGGATGCAGTTGACATATGCAGAATGTGTAAGGACAGCAAAGGACAGACAGAGGTGGAGATCCGGACAGCCAACCTTCTGGGAAGAAGATGACATCAACGAATGACCAAAAGATTATTATGAGTATGTGTTATTCATTCCCTCCCCATAATAACTCCAAAGCTGAGCTTCCACCAAAGCTGTTGTTTTCTGGCCGCTTTTGGCTGGAAGAAGTCACAGAAGCACAGCCCAGTGAAGAAATAGTGACTTGCACTTACCTTTGGGAAGTGTGGCCACTTTTGCAACGTAGGAAACATGGCAGCCATTTTGAGCACAGCAAGCTCCAGCAAACAGCAATTTGATAAGGACCACATAATCTGTTTTAGTGCTGTTGATTGAGGGATAAATATTGGCCAGGGCACTGGGGAAAACCCTTCTGTTCTTCGAAATAGTGCCGTGGGATTATTCACATCCACCTAAGAGGGCAGATGGAGCCTCAGTTTACCATCATCCAAAAGCCGGCACCTCCAACAATACGGCATTCCCTCGGTACTGCGTTGAGCGTGCCAGCCTAGATTTTTTTTGTCCTCAGAAGACTCCTTTATCTCCTCATCACCACCCATCCCCAAAGTAGCTAAAGTAATGAAATCCAATTTAAATTCAACTTTCTATCGCTCACTTAGAGAGGAAGATCCATGTCAAATAGTAAAAGAAGACTCTCTGAAATTTCCTCATACTCCATGGTATTGATCCTTCTAACATTAAAAAAAAATTGGCAATTCTTATCATTACAGAAATATCAACGGCAGAAGTCTGTTTAACAGCTGGTTTGTTGCTGATTTGAATCCATGCAGTTAAATGAGCTTCAGCACTCTCTATTGGTCCCCACAATTGTATTGCCTTCATTTTGTTTTCAGGATTGACTTACTGTGGTAGAAATTTAATAATTTTATTTCCAATATACTAGCAACTTGCACTTTTATGGCACGTTTAATGTAAGAAACATCGTCTGACACTTTACAGAGGAGAGCAGGGATGGCGGGTGGTAGTAGAATGTCAGGAGAGGTGATTGAAAGTACAACTGAAGGAGAGAGGAGCAAGGAAAGAGGTTTGAGGAGTGTGGGGCCAAGAAAGATAATCACAGAATCATACAGCACAGAAGGAGGCCATTCAGCCCTGTGCCAGCTCTTTGAGTGAGCTATCCGATTAGTGCCACTGCCCCTGCTCTATCCCCATAGCCCTATTAGTTTTTCCTTTTCAAGTATTTATCCAATTCCCTTTTGTAAGTTACCATTGAATCTGCTTCCATCGCCCGTTCAGGCGGTACATTCCAGATCATAACTTGCTGCGTAAAAGAAAATCTCCTCTTTCCTCTAGTTCCTTTACCAATTATTTTAAAAGGACCTGGAAAATTCTAGGTTTTAGAAGGAATACAACTTTTGAAGGAAATGGGCAGAGTCCCAACCATCAGCCATCCCCTTTAGAGAGAAAGAAGAATGCATGTATGTCGTGCATGTGTTTTCGAGTGTATCTATATGGCCTGATGGTGACTGCTACTTAAATACTGTTAGGTTCACTGGAAATTTTGACAAGAATACAAAAAATGTTGAACCTGAAAATGTGCCTGGTGATATAGCTGGACGTAAGGCCAAGGTGTACTCTCCAGGAACCCCTGTCGTAGATCCTGGTGGACATTCTAGAGTCAAGGGGAGATTCCCCACTTTATGTTGCAGTGTCAGGAGCCCGAGCCACTAGTGGGTGTATCTAGGCACTCCGCTACAGTGACACGGGCAGACAGCCTGACAGAAGTTTTTGGGCCAAAGGCTACTGATTCCCTTTCCGGCCCGTAAACACCCAGCAATCCACCTTTGTAAGGAGGAGCCACATTTAAGTTTACTTTTACAAAATAATGGTGTTCCTCTTTGAGGGTGCAAGGCTTCATGTTGGCATGGTGTGCCTGATCACATCTGGTGTACCTCTGTGGACCCTACGATGAGTTTCAGTGAAAGTTGGGAGAAGCAACAACTCCCAAAGTTCAGAGTCCCAACCCCTCCTCCCCTCAAGGGAAGAGGCTCCGTCCTCACAAGCCCATCCCAGAAGTTGCAGCTGAGCACTGGAATCTGATGTATCCAGGTTCCGGCTTAGATTTCAACCCTTCTGGTTCATTGTACCAGAGGGCAGCAGGTTTTTGGACCATTGATTTCCATGCTTGCATTCTCTCATCTGAAGGTAAGGATGATTTTTTCCCTATAACAGGACCAAACAATTTCTCTTCATTTCCTCCTTCTTAGCTCGCAGGACGAAATAATTCGCCAAGAAATTTCAGACAGGTACATACATACCCCAGAGCATTCTGGGAGGCATGCTTTGTAGTGGTGGTTGTGGTTAGGTAATGGTGTTTGATGTGGTGACACTTCCTGCTCTTGACTTTTTTTTTTAACACAATTCAGTGCGAGGGATTTGTCACCCCAGAGAAATCTCGAGAAGGGAAACAAAAGCAAAATACCGCAAACGCTGGAAATCTGAAAGAAAATGCTGGAAACACTCAGCAGTTGCATCTCAGTTAAACGTCTTCCAGTTCTAACAAAAAACCATCAACCTGAAATGTTAGCTTTTGATTAGATCAGAGATACAGCACTGAAACAGGCCCTTCGGCCCACCGAGTCTGTGCCGAACATCAACCACCCATTTATACTAATCCTACACTAATCCCATATTCCTACCAAACATCCCCACCTGTCCCTATATTTCCCTACCACCTACCTATACTAGTGACAATTTATAATGGCCAATTTACCTACCAACCTGCAAGTCTTTTGGCTTGTGGGAGGAAACCGGAGCACCCGGAGAAAACCCACGCAGACACAGGGAGAACTTGCAAACTCCACACAGGCAGTACCCGGAATCGAACCCGGGTCCCTGGAGCTGTGAGGCTGCGGTGCTAACCACTGCGCCACTGTGCCGTCCCCTTTCTGCACAGCCACTGCCAGACCTGCTGAGCATTTCCAGCATTTTCTGTTTTTACTCCAGAATGGAATGTTGCTTTTCTCTTTCTGTATGTCTCTTCCCATTCGCACCCCCATCCCCCACCCCCCAAAAAGGTATAATATTATTTAATGGCATTTGATTTATTATTTCATACTATTTACTGTCATCTACACAACTCTAATTGTCATGGGCTGAAATGCTAAAAGCCTCTTGATTGTAAGCTCACAAGTAATATTGATCACAGATTGGATAAAGGGGGCATTCCAGGATTTCTGCTTTAGCAGTATCATATCTGCTTGTTCCTTAGTGTCTGTGCGTATTTTCTTTATTTCATTTCCGTGTAGACTGCCGAGAGTAAATAATTAGTAAGTTATCCGCATGAAGCAGGGGTCAAGGATCACTTAGTTAAGTGGCATGACTGCTTGGCGCTTGCCTGCTTACTGATGGTTTTCTTTTAATGAATACTGATTTTTATTAACTGTGCATGACGGTTACAAAAATGCTTAATTTTTTGCAGCCAAAGAAATTTGTTGCGGTAAAAATGGATGGTAATCCAAGGGTTGCCAATGGAACAATCCACTTACGTTCCAGTTATGTTTGTGTAGCGTCAGGAAAACGTGTGGTCCTTTGTTGAATACCCTGAGAATATAGTGATGTTTGGTTCACATGTGACTCATAGAAGTCTGGGCGCGTGCTCAAGGAACCAGCACTTGCTGCCTGTGTTGTAACACTGAGCCGTTTAAACCAGGAAAGGTCTAGGTTTGATCCTTTATCTGATGCTGGGCTAACTAAGCTCAATGAGGTTGGCAAAGGCAGCAGTTAGACTTGGTGCCCTCAGAATAGGGAAGGAGGGCCCAGCAGACGTTGCCTCTGTGTGTTAACCAAGGCCCCTACTGGAAAGTGCATGAGTGTATACACTGGGGCGGAGGGAGGTGGTGCAGAGGGGGAAAGTCAGAATTGGGTGTGATGCTCCACATGAAGATCAGCCTGCCGTCAGGTGATTTGAAAAATGGTGATTTGCATGAAGTACTGGAGCACATCTAGTAACCGTGAAGTCTATACCACTGTGTTGGCTATAAGTCCGGTGTTCAACTCAACAGTCCAATTTCTGGGTAGACTGTCTAGCAATTGGCTTGTTTTGAAACTGAGCTGTGGAAGTCCTGTTTTTGTGGGCGAGGTACAAGATTTGGTAGCAAGCACTTCCAAAGCTCTTTATTACCATACTCAACTAGTTCAATATGACCAGAATCAAATTCTGTTGTTTGTGTTTTAGTCCAAGGACATTATACTCGAGCAAGTTATTATGATCTGGCATGTACTGCCTGAAGGGGTGGCGGAAGCAGGTTACATAGCGACTTTCAAAAGGGAATATGATATAGACCTGGAAAGGGAAGTCTCCACGGCTCTGAGGAAGGAGCAGAGGAGTGGGACTAATTAGGCAGCTCTTTCAAAAAGCTAGCACAGGTGGTATGATGGGCTGAATGACCTCATTCTGTACTGTTTGATTCTATGATTTTCTATAGTGTGGAGAAATGTTCAAGGTATAGCCTTGCAAAAGAACTTTAAAAAGTAATTTTCCGATAGAATTACATAGAATTTACAGAACAGAAACAGGCCATTTGGCCGAACTGGCGTAGAGCCTCACTCTATCCCTCTGCACCAAACCCTAGTTCCTTTCTCCCTCATGTGCTTATCTAACTTCCCCTTAAATGCATCTATGCTACTTGCCTCAACCACTCCTTGTCGTAGTGAGTTCCACATTCTTACTACTTTTTGGGTAAAGAGGTTCCTCCTTAATTCCCTAATTGGATTTATTGGTGACTATCTGATACGTATGACCTCTCGTTTTGTTTTCCCTCACAAGTGGAAGCATTTTCTCTGTATCCACTCTATTAAACTCTTACATTATCTTAAAGACCTCTGCCAGGTCACCCCTCAGCCTTCTCTTTTCAATTGTAAAGAGCCCCAACCTACTCAGTCCCTGATCGATCTGGGAGGCTGCCAGATGTCGAACAGAAGGAGCAAAAACGTAATCTTTCACTGGGAAGCACAGCTTCAAACATCACTGTTTGGTAAGAAGCAACAATCTGTGTGCTGTCAATCAAATGATCACTTGTTTCCTAACTAACAACAGTTACTGTCAATCAATCTAAGCCCCACATCTGTGTGGACTGGGCCAAAGGTAACAACACCATGTACCACAGCACCTTCACGAAAGGAGAGAGTTTGCTGAAACAGTGTACAACAAAAAATAGGCCAACAATGGATCAGGGTCCTTTTTAGTTTATTTTCATCTGGTTAATTCTGAGGCTGGATGTGTTAACAGTTCTCATGTACCTCCCTTTCTTCCCCCTTCCCCTCAAAACTAATTTATTAAGTTGGTACAGGTGTAAAGTGTGAGGTTGTTTTATCTGACAGCTCAGTAAGGGGCAGGATGTGGTACCTGGAGCGAGGGGGAAATTCTGAGTTATGAAATTCAAACAAACTTGAGACTCTTACAAAGAATTATCGGGGTTTTAGCCAGTTTGTTGTTTGCTCTTATCTTTTCCAGTCTCTCAAAAGTCTTAGTATATTTTTAATTTCCCTTTTACTTTTAGATGATCATTTTGTCTGTTGCATTTCTTCACAAGTTCTCTTGCTTTCAGCTTTAACTTTTCCCCATTTCTTTCAAGGACTGTTCTCCAGAGCACAGCTCGTACCTTTCCAGTTTAAGCTTGCAGAGATCTGTTAGACCTTCGTATGCAATCAAGGTGAGGCATGTTAGTGTTGGGTGATTGACACTGTTAATGAATGACCAGCCAGCCTGACCCACTTGTGGAAGCTGTTTGTTGGGGGTTGGGGGTGGGGGGGGGGGGGGTGGGATTAGACCTGTCATTGGAAAATGGGATGTCTACTCCAGAGAACCCTAAAAGCCAAAGCGCCAATGGGTAAGGTTGTTCTGGCTGGAGAGGCAGCAAGAAATTGCCAGTACACTGTGTGCTGTTCTGTTCTGGTTGATTAAACTTGGCTGAAAGTCTCTGTGCACATTTGCTGGGGGTTGTGGTAATGGTGGGTATGGTGAGTGCTATTCACTGGTTCTGCAGCTATGTGCTCTCAGTTGAAATACATTGGGTGTAATGCTACTGGAAGAGAATGTGAACTCCAAGCAAGTCAATTTGAATTTTTCAATAGCTTGGTTTGGAGACCCTTAAGCATGTTGATGAGTTTCTACATACGCCAGACCAAAAAGACATTTTGGGCTGTGGAACTAATTTCAGTTTGCCGCTAAGTGTCCAGATTCAAATTCAAACCCCTGCTGCAAATCGACTTTGGGCATTAATGCTGGATAATGAGTCCCATTAACCCTTCTGAAAGGTTCTTCCTTCATCGTTGTTTCCTTAACCATGGGCTCCAATTGTCCAAGAATGAGTTACTCTCAATCCTAAAGGTTTGCACTTGCAAGTCTTTGTTCTTTTAAAGCATTTTTGACACAACTTGCATCTTAAATAGTATCTTTGATGTAAGAAAACATCCCAAGACACTTTACAAATATGCGCAAGGGGAAACCACAACTGCAGCTGTGCAGATCTTCTTCCCTTAGTTATACTTCGTTGGCTTAAACAAGGTCAATTCCAGTAACCAGTGTGGTCATAGACACATGAAAATCTGAATCTGTGATTCAGATATTGGGATAAGAAAGACAGTTCCAGTTACATTAACATGTGTCTGTACAAAAGTGGAGCCCAGCATACATACAGACAAGATCCCACATGGGAGACTTATCAAGAAAGCAAATGCACATGGGATACAAGGTAACTTGATAAGGTGGATTCAAAATTGGCTTAGCTGTAGGAGACAGAGAGTGATGACAGACTGCTGTTTTAGTGACTGGAAGCCAGTGTCCAGTGGCGTACCACTGGGATCTGTGCTGGGTCCCCTATTGTTTGTCACTTATATAAACGACATAGATGACTATGTGGGGGGTAGGATCAGTAAGTTTGCGGATGACACAAAGATTGGCCGAGTGGTTAACACTGAGGTGGAGTGTCTTAGGTTACAGGAAGATATAGACGGGATGGTCAAATGGGCAGAAAAGTGGCAGATGGAATTTAACGCTGAAAAGTGTGAGGTGATGCACTTTGGAAGGAGTAATGTGACACAGAGGTATTCAATGAATGGCCTGACACTGGGAAGTTCCGAGGAACAAAGGGACCTTGGCGTGTTTGTCCATAGATCTCTGAAGGCAGAAGGGCAAGTTAATAGGGTGGTGAAAAAGGCATATGGGACACTTGCCTTTATCAATCGAGGCATAGAATACAAAAGCAGGGAGGTCATGTTGGAGTTGTACAGAACTTTGGTAAGGCCACAGCTGGAGTACTGTGTGCAATTCTGGTCACCACATTATAGGAAGGATGTGATTGCATTGGAGGGGGTGCAGAGACGATTCACCAGGATGTTGCCTGGGATGGAACATTTAAGCTCTGAAGAGAGGTTGGATAGGCTTGGGTTGTTTTCACTGGAGCAGAGAAGACTGAGGGGTGACTTGGTCGAGGTGTACAAGATTATGAGGGGCATGGACAGGGTGGATAGGGAGCAGCTGTTCCCCTAAGTTGAAGGGTTAGTTATGAGGGGTGACAAGTTTAAGGTGAGGGGCGGGAGGTTTAAGGGGGACTTGAGGAAGAACATTTTTACCCAGAGGGTGGTGACGGTCTGGAATGCCCTGCCTGGGAGGGTGGTCGATGCATTTTGCCTCACATCCTTTAAAAAGTACCTGGATGAGCACTTGGCACGTCATAACATTCAAGGCTATGGGCCAAGTGCTGGCAAATGGGATTAGATAGACAGGTCAGGTGTTTTAATGCATCAGTGCAGACTCAATAGGCCGAAGGGCCTCTTCTGCACTATATTATTCTGTGATTCTGTGATACATCCAGAGACAGGCTCTTGAGTCTGAGGGTAGAGGAGCAGGGACACTCCTCTGCTGAAATAGGATGTAGGGAGCAGAAGCATAAAAGTACTCTTAGGGCGAGTTCCACTCGAGACCTTGAACTGCCATTGCTGAGGGTATTGTGGTTTTGTGGGGCTGCACACTTCCTACCCTTTTGAAAAAATGATCAGATGACAAGTGATAAGTGAAGAGTGGCTTTGTGAGGCATTTTATTGAAAATAAGTCACAGTGGCGGCACAGTGGTGCAATGGTTAGCACCGCAGCCTCACAGCTCCAGGGACCCGGGTTCAATTCTGGGTACTGCCTGTGTGGAGTTTGCAAGTTCTCCCTGTGACCGTGTGGGTTTTCGCCGGGTGCTCCGGTTTCCTCCCACCGCCAAAGACTTGCAGGTGATGGGTAAATTGGCCATTGTAAATTGCCCCTAGTGTAGGTAGGTGGTAGGGAATATGGGATCACTGTAGGGTTAGTATAAATGGTTCTTGGTTGGCACAGACTCGGTGGGCCGAAGGGCCTGTTTCAGTGTTGTATCTCTAAATAAATAAATAAGCCAGAATTGCCAATTTTCAAGCAGTGTGATGTTTCATTGTATACAGAGTTTCATGGCAGCACTCGGCAGTCTGGAGCCTGTTGTATCCAGAACACACAGGATTACATTCCATGTAGTAACGTGCTGGAAAAACAGTACAAAATGCAACAGCAATCAGGAAGCTAGGATCAGAAGGAACGGCAGAACGCTATCAATGTAAAGGAATTCACAGTGCGATCTGCCAAGAGGAGCACCCTGGGAGCTTTAGTGGTTGTGAATTTTCGGCAGGCTGGGCACTAACTTTTTGTTCTGTTCTGTTGCTGTTTTTTTGATGTCGCCTTTCTGAGTACAAGATGATGCATTTTATTACATGTCACTACTCCACTGTGTTAACTGAAAGCACCAAACCTACAGCATTTCCTTCCCTGTATCTCCTGCATTATTTGTAGAGACACGGTCTGATCTCGTACTGAGCAGCCACTTCCTTCTATTGAAGTACGGGTTCCGATGAAGGGTCACTGACCCGAAACGTTAACTCTGCTTCTCTTTCCACAGATGCTGCCAGACCTGCTGAGTGGTTCCAGCATTTCTTGTTTTTATTTCAGATTTCCAGCATCCGCAGTATTTTGCTTTCACTTCCTTCTATTCACTCCTTTACTCTCCCCTACTCCACTCCCTCGTATGAACACAACCATCTGACTGTAAGGCTGGGCATGTGACCTGCTCCCATTAAACTGGCTGCAAAGAAACACATGATAGGTTGACTCACCTACTGATTCTTATTTTAAGCAAATTTCACTCTCTCCCTCCCACTCCCCACCCCCAACATAAGGGTCCAGTCACTGCTCAGTGCTTCCCCCTGATGGTCAATGTGAAATGAGACAGTTGTCAACATCTTGTCAACAGTGGCAGAATGAGGAGATCCTCTCACATATGCGGTCATGCGAATAGGAACAGGAATAAGCCATTCAGTCCCTCAAGCCTGTTTCCGTCATTCAACTGGATCATGGCTGATCTGTCCCTCTGCACCATTTACCCACCTTTGTTCTAGATCTCTCAATAACATTAGCCTAATAAAATTCTCCCAATCTCCTTGAAAATTTCAATTGACGCAGCATCCATAGCCATGTAGTGGTTGTGATATATGAAGATGAGAGTTTGCGCATAGTTACTGATATGTTGCTGGTACACCTAACACTTGATCACTTATTATAGGGGGAAAATACTAAAGTATATACAAGTGCAGAGGATAATGCTGTAGGTACAAGATTTATTTTCAAGAGGTATTGAAGGAAGTTTTGATTATTGGCCATTTATTTTGTGTATTTCTTTTGCATTTTGATACGAACAGGTACAGGCCATTTCGCTCCTCGAGTCTGTTCCAGACCTCAATGCAAATATCATTTCTCCCGAGAAGGGTTAGAGATACTGGTCCCAAACATCCTCGGCCTAGCGATACATTATGGTGCAAGTCAGCTGAGGAGGAAAAAAGAGGAAAGACTTGCATTTATATAGTGCCTTAGTCGGCCTTAGGATGTCCCAAAGTGTGTTCCAGCCATAAAATAGTTTTGAAGTGTAGTCATTGGTTGGAGCGTCACAACTGAGGCCCCAATGTCCAGCTGAATACTGATCTGGACCAGGCATTCTAAATGTGTTAGTTGCCCCTAATCCAGGATGTTAAAGGCAATTACCAATGTGCAGCTGAAATCTGTAATTCAGCAAAATACCAGAGACTCAACCTGGGACCTGCCTGGTCTGTGTGGGTCATATATTCAAGTCTTAAATCAGTTGGGGGAGAGCCACACACTTGGCTTTTTTTCAATGCTTTTGTCTTACCATCCCTGAAGGCAGTGTCTCATGTTGGGGTATAGTTCCCATGGCTATTTGTCTCACCGTTGCCTGGCCAAAGAGTCTAGATGGTGAGTGTGATGTAGCTGTTCTGTTGTGGGGACTTCCCAAGTGCATCCCAATCCTGCCCTCACCTCGTGCACACACACACACAGCCAGCAGGAATCACTGAGAATCCTAGCCAATTGATCTTGGGAATGCTGAAGCTAATTGGAGCCTATTGTCTAACCATTAGTGATGGCTACTCAGGGATTGAACCTGACGGCACCTTGTATGTAAGTGCATCTAGCCACTCAGACCCCCCAGGGAATGCATACTGTTGTTTCTTTTAAAGTGATGGCATACCTAAATCCAAACTGATTTATGTTGAACTGAACTTCCAATACTTCCGTTGATATAGCAATCACTCCCTTTATTAGCCAGCAGCCTTTTATTTCCTTCCCTCATTCCTGCCCTGCATTATAATAATCACATCCCTAGGCAGTAGCTTGCCAAACCTGTCAGAGCTCCAAGTTATTATTAATGTAGGGTCGTGATTGAAAGCTAGATGGAAGAACTCATAGGCACTAGCATTTCATCATGATAGCTGTCTCTTCAATCTTATTTGAACTCAAATTGTCCAAGAAATGGACTGACAGCAAATTAGGATTATTCATGCACGTTATTGTTTAAAGATGCTGTGTATCTAGCTGGCCTTTGAAAGATTGATGGTGAGTTTGGTTAATGTGTAATGTGTCAGCCAGCACAAGCAGCACAGAGGTACCCTGTCAGATCCCAATAATAGGAGGAGGGGAAAAGTGCAAGCTGACCTGAATGATGTGCACTGGGAAGAAAAGCTGAGCTAAAGCTCTAGGCAGACTTCATTCTTTGCTTCTCAGAGGGTTGAATATCATGGGGTAAACAGCAGCGAACTGCTTTCTTGGACTGTTTGCTTCCTTCGCTTTTGTATCTGATTAAATAAACATCAAGTGTGCTGTTTGAGATTGGCTGAGACACTGGTGAGGTAAGATATGCAGCCTCCAAGCAAGCAGTTTACAACTTTCTTCCATGCCTTTTTTATCTCCTAGACTTGACTTTTCCAACAGCCTCCTGGCCAGCCTTTCATCTTTCACCCTTTGTAAACTTTAGTTCTTCCAAAGCTCTGCTGTCTACATCCTAACTCATGCTCAGACCCATCCACCCATCATCCCTCACTGACCTACAATGGCTCCCAGTTAAGCAACGCCTCAATTTTAAAATTCTCATCCTTGTTGTCAAATCCCTCCATGGTCTCACCTCTCCCTATCTCTGTAACATCCTCCAGCCCTACAACCCTCCTAAGATATCTGCCTCTTCTATTTCTATTTGTGGGTCTCTGATTTTAATTGCTCCATCATCTGTGGCTGTGCCTTCAGTTGTCTGGGCACTAAGCTCTGAAATTCCCTTCCTAAACCTCTCTGCCTCGCCACCTCTCTTTCCTCCTCTAAGACATTCCTTAAAACCTAACTCCTTGACCAAGCATTTGGTCACCTGTTATAATATCTCCCAGTGTAGCCTGGTGACAGATATTGTATGATACTGCTCCTGTGAAGCAATTTGGGACATTTGACTACATTAAAGATGCTTTGTAAATGTCAGTTGTTATTGTTGAATCCCCAGGGATATGCTCAAGTAGGTTAAATAACTGAGACAATGGTGTAATTCTAGCCCCAAAAATAAGTGAGTTGGGGTTGAGTGAGATGTAAAAATTCTAAAAAATCTCAAACCTGACCTGCACCCACCTCCAATCCGCCCATACAGAGTTTAATGGAGGCAGGACAGGGGACAGGCAGCCAACCAGCTCACAGGAGGCGGGTTGCCATTTAAATATTATAATGAGGTTTAACTGGTTTAACCCTGGTCGAGCGGGATTTGTGCGTCTCAGGAATCCCGGCAGCTCAAGAGAGGCGAGGACAGCACTGGGGAAAAGGTAAGACCATTTACACCACTGCTTGTGGGTCAGGAAAGGCAGGAGTGTTTCCCCCAGATCCCCAAGCTCCCTAGCTACATTCTCCCTGCCATTGGACATTGGGGAATCCAGCCAATGGATCACCCTGCCCTGCACCGCCCTCCTTTCGCCACCCACCCCCCCCAACTCCCCCAGAATCAGACTACCCCCTTCTTGGGGATCATGACCGCTCCTCCCAAGATCCAGACATCCCCTCCCACCCCCAACGCTCCTACTAGTGCAGCAGTGGATTCCTTACCTGGTCCTATGGCCTCATCTTGAGGGATCCCCGCTGAACTGTCAATCAGGCTGGCTTCCTGGCAGTGAATGCAGACAAAAAGACTCACGCTTTAGTGTTTAAAACTGTACAGATTGTGGGGAAAGCCAAAGCCCCAGGTTTCCTGAGCAAAACACCTCCCTCCTGCCTGTGCAATCCGTCCCTGTCAGTATTGGGCTCAATGCATTTATGGTGCTATGTGTGGTGATGATGTGTGATGGTGATGATCCCTGAGTTTGGATCACATTACAGCCCATTGCTCATTGCTCATCATTCTTCAGGCAAGAAATCATATTGCAAGTTTGATAATAGCAGAGAATTCAGATATAGTCTATCTGCTGAAATATTCTATTCCTGAATAATTTTTTTTGTATGAACCTTTTGCGCATTAAGTACTGGAAATAGGACACTTTCCATTATCAGGCTCAGTGGGATTAGATTGTCTGCTCATTCCCCTACCAATTTCTCTGTGGATTTAGGGTGGGCGCAGATGGAGGACTGTTGAGCACACAGTCTAATGCAGGCATGCCTTCTCTTCCCCCCTCAATAGTAACAACCAGTTTCCCTGTTGATGGACCAAGTGGCTTTAAGTCAGGTGGGTGCAAATTAAGTTGAGGTGAGGAATTTGGTCTCCACCTTATTTCCTGTTGTTTTCCCTGACTGAGCACGAGATACAGGACCATCAGTTCGTTCCTGAGGTCCTGAGTTTAAGCTCAGCACAGGGGGATTTCAATGGAAAAAGGCATGTCAAAGCACTGGGCATAGCCATGAGCATCTGGAAGAATGAATAAAATCTATACTGTATTTATTTTGCAGGCTGCTCTGTGGCTGCACTTCTTTTGCTACAGCCTTTTGCAACAAGTCTCCTCTTCACCTCTAGTCTGTTGCATTCCCTGGCAGGAGTCACAGAGCCCACATCCTGCATTCAAACAATCCTGCGGCCAGAACTATGGCCAGGGCCAGGGGTGCCATCTCTGTGTTGGGCAGGGGTTTTGTCCCTCGGAATTACACTCCACTTGAAAATCTAGGCCCTCATGTCAGCATCGAGAATGGCCGAGGACAGGTGTAGCACCCCTCTTTCTGGGTCACCCAGATCACCTGAGTGCAGGGAAGACAGCAAAAACCACACCCATAAGAGCACCTGCCCGAATTTTCATTTCCAGGTCTCCAAGATCACAAGATATTTACTACTGATGAAGGTAATTTGGCCCATCCTTAACTAGTCCAGCCAGAACAACACTACACTTTACACTCCATCCCACTCTCATTGCTGCATCCAAATGCTTATTAAATGATCCCAGGGATGTTGACTTCACCAGCTCTGCCTACAAGTCCAGCCCAGTCGAGTTTAGTTTAAATAAAGCTGTGTGGATCTCGTTCTCTACACTGCTGAATAACAACACACTCTGGTTTTGACACCATTCCGATTCGTAACTGTGAATGAGATGTAAGAGAAACAAACCTGAGCTAAAGCAATATTGAATCTGAATTTACCTCAGTTACTCCCTACCACATTCCTGAGATAACTTCCTCCCATCGTATTGAGTTCCTCTCAAAAATACATCTGCAAAAATTAAATGCATTTATTCCAGAGGGCTGCAGATGCACAGTCATTGAGTATATTTAAGGCGGAGATCAATAGACTTTTGGACACTAAAGGCATCCAGGAATATGGGGATAGGACAGGAAAGTGGATTTGAAGTTGAAGGTCTGCTGTGACCTTTCTGAATAGCAGAGTAGGCTCACAGAGCCATATAGCCTACTCCTGTTCCTATTTTTTATGTTCTCATCTCCAGTCACTGAAATCACAGTTCAGATTGTGTCTACCCTGAGCTCTTTCATGTGCTGCTAGTTAATGTTATTCCTTTGCATGCATGTGCACTTTTTTTCATCTTTGTTCAACAATTCTGCCCTTTTCTTCACTAATACGTTTTGTCAGTGACAAAAAGGTCACTGGAAGCTTCCAGTCTGGGAGCGAGGCTGCTCTATTGACGTTGGTAGACCCCGACTGCTTTATTCAGTTCCTCATAGCAACTGGTTTTTAAACCAGTGTATTATAGCTGCAATATTTTCATAAGCTGTTTGTTTATGTACATCATCAAACCACCTAAGTGTCACTATTCAGAAGTGGAGATCACTGATGGATGTTTGAAAATGCACACGCTTCCTGCCCAATTCACTGTTGTCGCAACTTTTCATCACATTTTTATGTTTTTTTAAAATTCATTTGTGGGATGTGGGCGTCGCTGGCTAGGCCAACATTTATTGCCCATCCCTAATTGCCTTTGAATTGAGTGGCGTGCTAGGTCATTTCAGAGGACATTTTAAGAAGAAAACCACATTGCTGTGGGTCTGGAGTCACATGTAGGCCAGACCAGGTAAGGACAGCAGATTGCCTTTCTTAAAGGGCATTAGTGAACCAGATGGGTTATTTACAACAATTGACAATGGTTTCATGGTCATCATTAGACGAGCTTTTTAATTCCAGATTTATTAATTGAATTTAATTGAAATTGGATTCGAACCCATTTCCCCAGAGCATTAGCCTGGGCTCTGGATTACTGGTCAGCATTTCACAGTGAAACTGCCTTTGCAAACAGGTAATTGTAACAATGGCATTGCAGGTTCTAGCCTTTAGGGGACAGTGTAGAGAGAGCATCTGAAGTCTCTCTTCAAACTATGCCACCATTTTATGTTTGTGTGTTTTAAAATAAACACACACACACTGGGCTGGATTTTACCAACGGCAGTGAGCTTCAAAAAAGACGTGGCACACACACAAGGTGTGTGTCATGGAGCCGCCACTATACTACACGGAGGGGCTGGACTGCCTGCCCCGATGACATAGAGGGGGATGGCGCTCCGTCCCCGGCAACAGCGTCCAGTACCACTGCGCAGGTGCCGGTGTAATTTTTAAAAGGGCTTCAAGGCCTTCAGTGAGATTTAAATTTTTAAAGGTCCTGCTGTCCAAAAAAATAAAATTAAACTTTTCATTGCACATTGAGTCCCCTCTCCCCAAAACCAACAGGGGGAGTTTTCCCCACTCCCATCTCCCCCACACCCCCCAACCCACTGCCCTGAGAACTTCACGCTTCCCCCTCCCCACCAGTCTTCTTCCTCGGATATCCAGATCCGAAGGCGTAGGAGTTCCGGCAACTGGCTAGAATATTGGCACGGTTGGCACAGGATGGCCGTTGCTACAAGGTAAGTCATTAGTCATTAATTAACATTTAGTTTAATATTTTAAGTTAAGTCTCCGTTGCCGTGCGGTGGTGGGGCCGCCATGAGGCCTTGCTACTGTGGGTAAAATAAAGCAGGGCCTTCCCGGTATCGAGGCCCGTAGTGGGCCTCTTCCGGAGGTATTTTCCAGGCCCACCCCCTCTTGCCATGACCCCCAATGTTGGTAAAATCCAGCCCACTATTTTTATTTTATGCATACGTATGTCTGTATATATAATGTATTTTAATTTTGTAGATACATATTTTTATATATAGATCATTTGACTGTTGGCAATACCACGAGCAGCTGAATAGATTTGTTATAAAAATCTAAATTCTGAAATCAAACCTGTATGATTTAACCACCAAGATACCATTGGCAATTAAAACTTTTCACAGAAGATAAAAGCATTAATAAACAAAAGAACTTGCATTTATGTAGCAGCCTCAAAGTGCTTCATAACCACTGAATTAATTTTAAAGTGCAGTCACTGTATAATGCGCAGTTCACAGCTGCTGGGATCAGAAAGCTGGGTTTAGCAACAAAAGCACCAGATAGGGGGGTGAGGGTTGTTAATTATATATTAATTTTATGCAGGTGATGGGATTTACTGGGGGTTCAGTTGTGTTGTGAGAAATAGGAAGAAACTGAAACTGTGTGGGTTGGGTCAGGAGGTGCATGTTTGTAATGTGTATCTTTGTAAATAAATGCTTATAAGTGTGTGTAAAGATTGGCTCCAGTTCTGTTCTTCACCACCTGGCTTTCTGGAACCTAACAAAGTAGTAGAGAATGGTTGCCTAACGGTGAAGGTTGGAAAGTAAGAATTTTTAGGATAGAAAGCTAAAATTGTGGAAAATGACAGAAAGCAACTGTAAAATGTCAGGGTATGATTAATCGCTGATGTTCTCAGAGTCTTAGAGAGATACAGCACTGAAACAGGCCCTTCGGCCCACCGAGTCTGTGCCGACCATCAACCACCCATTTATACTAATCCTACATTAATCCCATATTCCCTACCACATCCCCACCTTCGCTCAATTCTCCTACCACCTACCTACACTAGGGGCAATTTAAAATGGCCAATTTACCTATCAACCTGCAAGTCTTTGGCTGTGGGAGGAAACCGGAGCACCCGGCGGAAACCCACGCGGTCACAGGGAGAACTTGCAAACTCCGCACAGGCAGTACCCAGAACCGAACCCGGGTTGCTGGAGCTGTGAGGCTGCGGTGCTAACCACTGCGCCACTGTGTCTGAACTGTACGACCAGTGGAAGAATAAAGTGGATATGTGGATTCGGGTTACGTCCCTACCATAGACAAGACAAGGTTATAGCCTTGGCATTGTCGTTTCCTACAAGAAGTAAAAGCAGAAATGAAGAATTTTGTGAGATGGATGTCTGTCAGTTGGATAGTGATGTAGGTTTGGACCTTCTTGGATGAAATCTACAAGAAAGACGATCTGCTAAATGCCTATGAGGCATGGTCAGAATTTGATAGATTTCGGAAAACTGATATATTATGGACATGAACAAACTGCATAACAGATAGATGAAATTTAATTTGGGGATCCCTGAATATGTACTAGTGTTTAAATTACTGGATTATGCTAAGGTGTTTCATATGGACAGGCAACTGGTTCTAACTAGTGTTCGGTTCTTGGAGAAGGAGACTCTGTTGGATTAGATGTCTGCTGCCTTAAAGAAGTTCCTGGGTCAATAGTCACTTCCTTCAGCATTCATGGAACAAATGAGACATTCTGCAGTGACACAAAGAATAGAGACTGAATGATTGCCAGAATAGTCCGGAAACCTGACTGAGGGGTCAATACAATGGAAGGATTAAAGACGGGCAGAATAAGATGACACCTTTAGCAGATCTGGCTATTACAGTAGAAGATAAAATTGGAACAAAAATAATTGGGTCCATGAATCCCGAGAATGTCCAAGGACAGTTAATAAGTGTTTCAGGTGTGATTCGAAGTATCATTATGCAGTGAACTTCCCAAAGTGGAGAGGCAGGGTCCTCGGAGTGACACATGATGAAAAGAATTCTGAGGAAGGGGATGAAAATAATGATGAATCAAAACAAAGTGTACTGGTCATAAGGAGTTTTAGTCCTGTGATGAATGTGTTAGTTGTGGATGCCTTTAACTGTACAGTACTAGATAGTGCTTGTACTTCAACAGTATGTGAGACAGATTGGTTGAAATGTTATCTTGAAGTACTAAGTAGTGAGGATCAACACAAGGTTAAGGAATATAAAAGTATTTCTTGCTTTAGGGTTTAGCGATGACAACGCATTGAGGTCACTAAAGAGAGTTGTAATTCCATGTAAAAAAAATTGGAGTAAGTCATTTTATAAATACTGATATAGTCTCTATACTTTTGCTGTTGAATAAACGTTCTATGAAAAAGGCACAAATGAAACATTACAGGGAGCATGTTAAGACAATTATTTTTGGAAAGTCAGTTTATCTGCAGTTTACCCAGTAAGGAGATTATCATATTCCCATAACAAAACCTAGTGTTTCTCATCAGAGTGTTCGACAAGTGTTAATGGCATCAGGTGATAAGAATCAGAAGAAAAATAACAAATTGTCTTAAAGTTCTATAGACAATTTTCTCACCCTACTTTTCAAACAGTAAAAACCCTAATAAACAATGCAAGAGTGGTTGATAAAGAATATACAAGCCTAATAGAAGAAATTAGTGAGAAGGGTGAAATCTGTAAAAAAGTATTGGAGGACATTGCCACATCCTATTGTAAGCCTTCCATTGGCACGTGACTTTAACAAGGTAGTTGCCATGGACCTGAAGGTATGGGTTGAATGCTCAGGATGATGGCCAAGAAGCAAGGTTCACGGACTGGCAAAGTGGGGTGAAAAGTAAAAAAGCGCAGGGCAAGTACTGGTAGTCACTTCTGGACGCGCTTTTTTGCCAAAAACACTCACCAACTGCAGAAAGATGGTCTGATAGTGCAGAGGGAGATCTCACAGAAGTAATCCTGGTAGACAGACATAAACACAAGAACACAAGAAATAGGAGAAGAAGTAGACCATATGGCCCATCGAGCCTGCTCCGCCATTCAAAACGATTATGGCAGATCTTGGGCTTCAATTCCACTTTCCTGCCTGCTCCTCACATCTCTTGATTTGCTGTGAGACCAAAAATATATCTATCCCAGCCTTAAATGTATTCAATGATGTAGCATCCACAACCCTCTGGGGTAGAGCATTCCAAAGATTCACAACCCTTCGAGTGTAGTAATTTCTGCTCAACTCAGTCCTGAATGATTGACCCCTTATCCTGAGACCAGGCCCCCACATTCTAGATTCCCTGACCAGCAGAAACAATCTCTCAGCTTCTACCCTATCAAGCCCTTTCAGAATCTTGTATGTCTCAATTAGATCGCCTCTCATTCTTCTAAACTCCAGAGAATATAGGCTTAATTTACTCAGCCTCTCATCATAGGACAACCCCCTCATCCCAGGGACCAATTTAGTAAATCTTTGCTGCACCGCCTCCGGTGCAAGTATATCCTTTCTTAAATGTGGAGACCAAAATTGCACACATTATTCCAGGTGCGATCTCACCAAAGCCCTGTACAATTTTAGTAAGACTTCTCTATTCCTGTACTCCAGGCCCCTTGCAATAAAGGCCAACATGCCATTTGCCTTTCTACTAGCCTGCTGCACCTGCATGTTAACTTTGTGCATTCCTTGTACGAATGCCCCCAAGTCTCTCTGAACATCAACACTTACCAGTTTCATAACTTTTAAAAAATATTCTGCTTTTCTATTTTTGCGATCAAAGTGAACACCTTCACACTTCCCTACATTATACTCCATTTGCCATCTTGTTGCCCACTCACTTAACCTGTCTATATCCCTTTGCAGCCTTTCTGTGTCCTCCCCGCAGCTTACCTTTCCACCGAGCTTTGTATCGTCAGCAAACTTAGATACAGTACTCTCTATCTCTTCATCCAAGTCAATAATATAGTGTAAATAGCTGAGGCCCCAGCACTGATCCTTGCGGCACCCCACTCTTCACTGCCTGCCAACTTAAAAATGTCCCATTTATTCCCACTCTCTGCTTCCTGCCTGTTAACCAATCCTCTATTCACACTAATGTATTATCCCCAACACAATGAGCCCTTATCTTGCCAATTAATCTTTTATGTGGGACCTTATCGAATGCCTTTTGGAAATCCATGTATACTACATTTACTACTACTTTATCTACTCTACTAGTTACATCCTCAAGAAACTCTAATAAATTTGTCAAACAGGATCTCCCTTTAGTAAAACCATGCTGACTTCTTTGAATCATACTATGCTTTTCCAAGTGCAATGTTAAAACTTCTTTAACAATAGTTTCCAGCATCTTCCCAACAACTGATGTTAGGCTAACTGGTCTGTAGTTCCCTGTTTTCTCTCTACCTCCTTTCTTGAAAAGCAGTGTAACATTTGCCAACTTCCAATCTGACAGGACCATTCCTGAATCTAAGGAATTCTGGAAAATAATAGCCAGCACATCCACTATCTCTTCAATTGTCTCTTTTAGAACCCTAGAATGTAGGCCATCTGGTCCAGGGGACTTGTCAGATCTTAATCCCTCAAGTTTCTCCAATTCTTTTCTCAGCTGATATCAGTTTTTAGCCCCTAGGTTACTGCCAATTTCTGGTATGGAACGAGTGTCTTCTGCTGTGAAGACAGACACAAAATAAAAGTGGAAGTAGAGGCTGTATCTTGAATAGAAAAGGACACAGAACGGTCTCGGAACAGAACTAGAAGCAGAATTCCTCATGATCATGAAGTCTTAGTGGCTGCCGATTAAACTTGAGGATAAACTAATAAAAGAGGCGAAACAAAGGGAGTAAGATAGTTGGCAAAAGTTTGAATTTTATTCTTAGTTTCCAGATAAGGGTCAACCAGCGTTGTACTGAAAAAGTCTTACAGATGGGAATTGTAAGGCTAAAATGAGGCTAGTTGATGGGGGTTTTGAAGAACTACTGGGTGATACAGATGTTAGAGCAGAGTCTCCTACAGCTGGAAAAGTAAACTTGAAAATCTTTTGCACTCTTTTGGCCACATGTTCATGGGAGTGTAGGTCAAGTGACATAAAAGCTGTATTTCTACAAGGTGATACTTTTCAGAGAGAAGTGTTTCTGAAACCGCTCAAAGGGATACACAAGGAAAACACTAGAAACTAAACAAATTCACCTATGACGTGAATGTTGTATCCAAGATTTGGTATTTTGCATTGAAGTATGTTTTTGCTGAAAATAGGTTGTGTTCAACTAAAAGCAGATCCTGCCATGTTTTATTGGTTACATAAGGTAAAACTTTCAGGCATCTTCATGATGCATGTTGATTTCTTCTGGGGTGATACTGCAGAATTTGAGAAATGTTTTATTAATCAGATTGGATTAGAATTTAAAATTGGGAATCAGGCTTGTAGGGCTTTTAAATATTTTGGTTTAGATATCAAGTAAAGTGAGTTTGGAATAACTTTTAATCAACAATCATTTTTAGAAAGTGTTACTCCCATGCCAGTTAATTGTGCTAGGTTATCACAGAAAGATGATGTTGTGTCTAAAGCAGAGACAGAGTAATTACGGAGCTTGATGGTCAGTTGAACTAGTTGTGCACCCAGACTAGACCAGATGCTAGTTTTGATGTGTTGGCGTTAAGTACTACAATAAAACATTCTCGACGTTTAGGATGTTTCAAGGGTAAATAAAAATTAAGAAGGTTAAATGTGGATAAATGCGTTCTTAAATGCCCATCTATAGGTAACTCAAAGCACATGAAGCTAGTCATTTTTAGTGAATTTATACTAATCTTCCTAATGGGTATTCTATTGCAGCTGGTTTCATAATATTTCTAATGGGTGAGAATGGGAAATATTGTCTTTTAGCTTGGGAAGCTAAGAAAAGAATAAAGGGTTGTTAAATGTTCTCTGGCTACTGAAACATTGGCCGGAATTTTACGCTGGGTGGATGGGAGCTGGACTCCGACGTAAATGTCAGTGCTGAACCTGCTTCCGCCCAGCCTGGGGATCCGTCCCGTATTTTACGGATCCCCGGGCTTTAATTGGCCCGAGGCGGGACTTCCACCCACTTGAGGGAGGAGGTCCCGCCTCAGTGGGCTGCCAGCCAATCAGCAGGCCAGCAGCTGTTAGTCTCAGCAGCGCCACTGGGTGCGGTGGCCACTCCTGGGACTGCAGCCCAGCCGACCGAGGAGGAGATCAAGGAGCTGGGACTGAAGGTAAGTTTGGGTTGCCTCACCAGGGGAATCAGTCGTGCACTGGTGAGGCTAGGGTGGTTGTTTGGGGGGAGGGGGGGCATCTTGGATCCCGGGGTTGGGTTGGGAGGCAGGGGCGGCCCTCAATCGGGCACCCTGTTCCCGATTACCAGCCCCCCCACCCGGGGTGCAGAAAGGCTGGCAGCTATATCTGGGCGGCCTTTTACGTCCCCGGCACACCCGCTTGCCACAGGTAAAATACCCATGGAGGCAGGCGAGGGCCCTTAAGTGGCCGTTAAGCGACCACTTAAGGGTCTTGATTGGCCTCGGGAGAGCGGGACGCTTCTGTTTGTCAAATATTTTAAGGGAGATACTGTACAATGGAAGTATTGAAGATAGCATACCCATTGAATGTTATGTAGATAATCGTTCTTTGTGGGATAATGTACATTTTACGAAAAATGTGAGTGAGAAATGGTTACGCATTGACCTTGCTGGCTTGAAACAAATGCTGAAAAGAAAGGAAATCACTAAAATTAAATGGGTGGATGCAAGTCATCAACTGTCAGATAAATGCATGTACAAAGAATTTATTCGGTGTCCTGAGGATGGGCATCATGCAGTGTAATGCTCTGAGCAGAATATGGAGGTCTTTGATTCAGTTTGTTTTGAAATTTTGGTTGTACATATAAACTCTTAATTTTTATTTTAAAGAGAAGGGAATCTGTTAATTGTATATTCACTGGGTTTAATTTTATGCAGATTCACTTGTGCTGCAATAAATAAGAATAGACAAACTGTGGGGGATTACGTTAGGAACTACATGTTTGTAATGTGTATCTCTGTAAATATAAGCTAAGAGAAGTGTGTAAAGATTGGCTCAAGATTTATCCTTCACCATCTGGCTTTCTGGAGTTTAACCAAGCATCTGTTCACAGATGCTGGATTCCCAGAATTAATCCAGAGCTAATAGAAAAACTACAGTCCAGTGTTAGCTGCAATTGTAACTTGATTGTGTATTAAAATAACTGAGATGGTCCTACTATACCTAGAGGCACCAAGACTGTCGTAATAAGTTTGTGTTCTGCAGTGTCTGTGAGGAGCCATGGCACAGCAGCATTGTAAATACTATCTTCCAGTTATTTGTTTAGCCCTCAGTGCTAGGAATATACTGACCTATAGCAGCAAGGACTGCACTTGCCCCATGCCAGCAAGGACTGCGGTTTTGTTTAGATGCAAGGACTGCCTGATTCCGGGAGGGGTGTGTAACAAGTAGACGATCCTTCACTGGCCGATTTCCCTTCCACACCAAAATCACCACCTAAATGTACAAATGATATCAGGTTTGGCTACATTTGTGAATTTATATGAACTAGGTGGCGCAGTGGTTAGCACCGCAGCCTCACAGCAGCAGCAACTCGGGTTCGGTTCTGGGTACTGCCTGTACGGAGTTTGCAAGTTCTCCCTGTGACCGCGTGGGTTTCCTCCAGGTGCTCCAGTTTCCTCCCACATGCCAAAGACTTGTGGATTGATAGGTAAATTGGCCATTGTAAATTGCCCCCAGTGTAGGTAGGAGAATTGAGGGAAGGTGGGGATGTGAGAGGGAAATGAGATTAATGTAGGGTTAGTATAAGTGGGTGGTTGATGGTCGGCACAGACTCGGTGGGCCGAAAGGCCTTTTTCAGTGCTGTATGACTCTATGACTCGGCTAATTCAGATCAATCCTGCAAAGATATTCAGTTGCAGGCTATCCACAGGTTATAGCAATAAGTGCCAAAACAAAGGTTGGATGCAGAGACTTGCATAGAACAGGGTTGAATGTACTGATACTCTAACCCAGAAGTGAAAGTGCAACAAGTTGCTAATCCCAGCTTTAGCAAAACTTTCACTCCACAGATCCCTGATTATTTCTTTGATTTTCAACAGATTTCAGTTCCATTCTTGGCAGACTGATCAAAACCAACTGAATGAAAGGCTTACGTGACTGCTTTAGGCTGATAGCAGATCAATCTGATACTGTTGATATCTGAGCACAAACATTTCAGTGATACTGCGTATCCAGTCACTCTGCTTGGTATGCCTTTTATTTTTATGGCCAATTAGGGAGCTGAATTATGGGTACTTTTGTGGCTCTAAGCCCAACAGGACCTGAATTGATACACAAAAGGCCTTAACGGTTGTCTGAGAGAGAGAGAGACAGAGAGAGAGAAAGATATTTAAATGCCAGATGCCCAATGAAAACCATTCAAATTTAGTTCCCAGAAGTGAAACTTTTATGTTTCTGAATAAACTGCCGGGACATAAATGTTTGGATTTTTTTTTTACATACTACACCCACATAACATTATTGAGTCAATAAAATTATTCTTAACTCTATATCTATTTTATAAAAAATAAAGTTCCTCTGTGAGATTACATTGCTTTACTTTATTCTAAAACAAAAATAGGCTCAGGCCAGCAGGAACTGGGCAATTCCAGTGCCAGAAAGTATGGCCCAAGGCCCACCCAACATTGGGCCTCAGGCCTCATTTACGTGAGACCTGTGAGCTGCAAATGCCTGCTGGACGTCCCCGGGCAGCTCTTGGACGTAATCAATTTGAATTTTGAGCTGCTGCATCAAGGGCAGCAGCCCTCTGGTAGGTCTTGGAAGAGGGAGGGAAGTGATGAGGAGGGATGGGGACGATTGGTAGAGGCAGGGGCAGGAGGCAGCGACCAGGTGAGGTAGCGTGGCAATCATTAGGGCTAGGGACAAGCAGCGGCAAAGTAGGTGATCGTAGTTTTAATGTGGGCTCAGGAGGAACATTCATTTTTGGTGGCGGCCTGCACCAGCTCCTTTAAAGATCGCTGATTGGCCATATATATAGACCAGGTTTACCTAAATGCAGCTAGCCCAGTGCAGGCTCTGATCAGGCCAGGTGAATTTTACAAAGAAGGCGTCAAACAGGCATTGTACCTCACTCTTGCATATGTAAAGGGTCTAGTGCTTGTTTCAGGCACGGTCCTTGAACATCTTGATGTCTCTAACCAATTTTACCATCATATTGGATGCTTTTGCATCCATTTTATGCCTGTAAAGCAGACGGAGCATTGTTGAATTCTAGGCTGTTGACTGTAACCAAGCAGCTGGCTGGAAGACTGTCAGAACACCGTTTGGGGCTGATGAAATCGCACGTTGGGTAGTTAGAGAGTTCCATCAATAATTGCAGCTGTGTGAAACTGGTGTCAGAAGCCCAGTGCTACTTACTTGGCCCGTTGCCATCATTCTCCCCAATATACTTGTGGCAAATGGATCTGTTAATGTTTCTTGAGATTGTAGGGAGGGCCATTACTTAGTGCTGACTATGTTGTGAAGGTGGAGAGAATTTGGAGGGCTAGAAGAGGATGGGATCGCACCAGCACGTTTCGACATTGTATTGTGGTAGGCTCTCTGTTGTTTCCAGGAAGTGCAGTGTCAGGAAACACTGCTTTGTTCTGCCTCTTCATAGACTTTCATTTCTGTGGTAGTGCACCGTTTGATGTCCCTGGAAAATTCACGCACTAGTGTTCTAGCATTGGTGGAAGCCTTTCCTGATAGTCACGTTTCAATCGCATTCCTCTGTAACAGGTTTGGCCCATTGACACTGAGATATCACGACTCTCCACCACACCCCCAACCCCCACCCCTGCCCCCAACCACAAGCCTGGGGATTCTGGACTTCACTGTAGCCTGTTCAGCATGGATTGCGAGAGATCAAATTTCCTGTGTCCACTCCTCGCCATCGCACTGCTGAAGCCAGATCAGGCAGTGGAATCAGAGCTCAGTTCCGTTGTTGGGGGGTTGGGGGGGGGGGGGTCTATGATTCACGTGTATCTATTGCCCTACATGCCAAGTATAATCATTTAGCACCAAAGGAGGCCATTCGGCTGAGCATGTGTCTTGCACTTTGAAAAAGCTATCCAATTAACTCCCCTGCTCTTTCTCTTGAGACCTGCAAATAATCGAGCTGAGAGAGACTTAAGCCCATTTTTATTCATCAGCTTTAAACCGTGGCTTACCAGCTCAGGAAAAAGTCCTATTTAAAAAAACACTTGGATGATACTTCTGAATTACAGTGTAATTGGACCATTGAAAAAGGAAGGAGATAATGCGAACTTAATGAGGCAACGTTATAATAAGGTGTCAAGTCTGCAATGATTTTGAACTGCATGATACCAATTCCTACAGATCTAGGGAAAGGATCCAACTCTGAACCGCCTGGGGATTGCTAAGTTTATTAGCTGTGCAGTATTTAGACTGCAGCAGGCGTGTGGGAGGTCAGTGAGTGGAGCTCTCTGGGGAGGAATGCCTGCTCCAGATCTGAGAGCGGCTGACAGCTGCACAGATGAATGGTCCCACTGGGCCACTTCAGGGGCCTTGGGCTGGAAAGGTCCCAACCCTGAGGCACGGAATACACTGATCTCAACTGTTGGGATTAAGAGGAGCTGGAGAGATGGATTGTGTGTCACTATGATGAAAAACAGCTGTAGTTCTGTTATTGCAGAAAGTGGGGATGATAGTTTAAAGGCAGCCAATCGGCTTTAGACCCCACACTTAGGAGAACTAACTATCATTTACTTACATTCTTTATAAAGAAAATCATCGGGAGAGTAAGCGTAGAGTGTGTCAGTGGGTATTTTCACATTTTAATCCTTCAGTTATTTCTTTCTCTTCAGTTGAGTGTGCGAGTTCATTAAAAAAAATTATTTCATAAGATGTGGGCGTTGCTGGCTAGGCCAGCATTTGTTGCCCATCCCTAATTACCCTTGAGAAGGTGGTGGTGAGCTGCCTTCTTGGACCATGGCAGTCCATGTGGGGTAGGTACACAAACAGTGCTGTTAGGAAAGGAGTTCCAGGAACTTCACCCAGCAACAGTGAAGGAACGGTGATATAGTTCCAAGTCAGGATGGTGTGTGACTTGGAGGGGATCCTGCAGGTGGCGGTGTTCCCATGCATCTGCTGCCCTTGTCCTTCTAGGTGGTAGAGGGTGTGGGTTTGGAAGGTCCTGTCGAAGGAGGCATGGTGAGTTACTACAGTTGCATCTTGAAAATGGTACACACTGCTGCCACTGTGCGTCAGTGGTGGAGGGAGTGAATGTTTAAGGTGGTGAATAGGATGGCAGTCAAGTGGGCTGTTTTCTCCTGGATGCTGTCGAGCTTCTTGAGTGTTGTTGGAGCTGCACCCATCCAGGCAAGTGGAGAGTATTCCATCGCACTCCTGACTTGCCGGGTAGATGCTAGTGTTGTAGCTGTGCTGCAACAGCTTGGCTAGAGGTGTGGCTAGTTCTGTAGCACAAGTCTTCAGTACTATTGCTGGGATGTTGTCAGGACCCATAGCCTTTGCAGGATCCCGTGCCTTGAGCTGTTTCTTGATATCACATGGAGTGAATTGGATTGTCTAAAGGCTGGCATCTGTGTTGCTGGGAACCTCAGGAGGAGGCCGAGATGTATCATCCGCTCAGCACTTCTGGCTGAAGATGGTTGCGAATGCTTCAGTCTTTTCGTTTTAAGCACAATTCCATGGGTGGAAGTCATGAAGGTTGTGCAGCTGTGTAGAGGTGAAAGTTTATACATTGGAAGAATGGGTCTTCTGCGATGACAGTATCATATTATAATGTGAAATGCAACTTGAGGAAGTGGGGAGCCAAGGCCCAGTTGCTTATTTTTTTATTCGTTCTTGGGATATGGCTGTCACTGGCTAGGTCAGCATTTATTGCCCATCCCTAACTGCCCTTGATAAGGTGGTGGTGAGCTGCCTTCTTAGTCCATGTGGGGTAGGTACACCAACAGTGCTGTTAAGAAGGAAGTTCCAGGATTTTGACCCAGCGACAGTGAAGGAACGGCGGTATAGTTCCAAGTCAGGATGGTGTGTGACTTGGAGGGGAATTTGCAGGTGGTGATGTTCCCATGCAACTGCTGTCTCTGTCCTTCTAGATGGTAGAAGGTGCGGGTTGAGAAGGTGCTGTCTAAGGAGCGTTGGCGCGTTGCTGCAGTGCATCTTGTAGATGGTACACACTGCTGCCACTGTGCGTGGGTGGTGGAGGGAGTGAATGTTTGCGGATGGGGTGAAAATCAAGCAGGCTGGTTTGTCCTGGATGGTGTCGAGCTTCTTCAGTGTTGTTAGAGCTGCACCCATCCAGGCAAGTGGAGAGTATTCTATCACTCCTGACTTGTGCCTTGTAGATAGTGGACAGGCTTTGAGGAGTCGGGAGGTGAGTTACTTGCCACAGGATTCCTACCCTCTGACCTGCTTTTGTAGCCACGGTATTTATATGGCTACTCCAGTTCAGTTTTTGGTTAGTGGTAACCCCTAGGATGTTGATAGTGGGGGATTCAGTGATCGTAATGCCATTAAATGTCAAGGGGAGATGGTTAGATTCTCTCTTGTTGGAGATGGTCATTGCCTGGCCCCTGTGTGGTGTGAATGTTACTTGCCACTTATCAGCCCAAGCCTGGATATTGTCCAGGTCTTGTTGCGTAACCAAACTCCTGCTATAAGGAGGGTGAGGCATTCTCCGTTCGGTAGTTCAGTGAATTGTTAAATAAGTGGATCTGAGCAATAACAAATCATTAGTTTTAAATGGGGCTTGTAAGAAACTACAGATTAGTGCCTGTTTGTGCAACAGGCAGGAATTAAACTTTGGTTAATCTTTTATTTATTTATTTTATTTAGAGATACAGCACTGAAACAGGCCCTTCGAGTCTGTGCCGACCAAGAACCACCCATTTATACTAACCCTACAGTAATCCCATATTCCCTACCACCTACCTACACTAGGGGCAATTTACAATGGCCAATTTACCTTTCACCTGCAAGTCTTTGGCAGTGGGAAGAATCCGGAGCACCTGGCGAAAACCCACACGGTCACAGGGAGAACTTGCAAACTCCGCACAGGCAGTACCCAGAATTGAACCCGGGTCCCTGGAGCTGTGAGGTTGCGGTGCTAACCACTGCGCCACTGTGCCGCCCTTCCTAGGGGTTACCATTGACCAAAAACTGAACTGGAGTAGCCATATAAATACCGTAGCTACAAAAGCAGGTCAGAGGGTAGGAATCCTACGGCAAGTAATCTTCAGATACCTATCAATGTACATTCAGCTGTATCCAACCCACGGGAGCAATTCATAAATGAAATTATTTCCTTATACTTTGCCTATTCAGAATGTTTCATAGTACAGCAGAATTATTTTTCTCGCCTGAGTTTTTAAGTGCTATTTAACATTTATTGTCTGTCTGTGTGTAGGTGTCTGTAAAAGTGCTGACGGATGTTAATTGAGAATGTCAACTTCGTCTTAAAATTATATTTTATAGTTTAAGGAAAGCAACTTGATCCTGCAGACATTACTGGTGTATAAAAAAACACTGAGGGTGTCTGGTAAACATCATCTGTGATTTCCCCGGCCCCCACCATCTCACTCACCACACCCCACTCCCCTAATAATGCAGTGACACACAGCATCGCTGCATTGCAAAGCCAGTTCAGGTAGATGTAGCAGTTCTAAAAAACTTGACCTTTCCCCTTAGATAACTCATCTGCATTTAACTCCTGTGAATGTTTCTCAGCTGATTTATTCCTCTGGTCACTCATGTAGGCCACCAGGTAGTCACGCCAACTTTGTGAAGAATAGTGGGCAAATTTTATAATTAAAGACCACTGCTTCCTGCTTAAATCTCTCCTCTCCAATTTCCATTTCAGCAGTTGGATGGAATTTTACTGGGATAGGAGTGAACAAGCAGGTCTTTCAGGCTTGGACATTTGGTCTGATATTGTTCTGTTTTCCTCTTGAACCTGCTGCTCTGCATGAGTCAATCTGACACCAGTTGATGCCCTTAACCATTAGGCCACAGCTGAGAAGCTCTGACCTTTCCAAGTTTTAAAAATACTTAAGTGTAACTGCAGCCTTTGTGTATATTGACCACGGCATGAATGTGATTTGTTTTGAAGGGTCCATGGTGATTCAGATCCCTCACAGTGGTCAAGCTTGGTGATTCCTCCAGGCCAGCACTCTGAAAGATCTCATAATCCTTTTAAACAGAAATATTCAACAATGACTGGAAACAAAGAGAGGGACAGCAATTAAGCCATGTCAGTGTTGGCCATAGTTCAGAGGGTAGCACTCTTGCTTTTGAGTTGGAGGTTGTGGGTTCAAATCCCACTGCAGAGACTTGAGCGCAAAATATACACTGTCACTTTAGTGCAGTACAGAGGGAGTGCTACACTGACGGAGGTGCTGTCTTTCAGATGAGACATTAAACCGAGGCTCCATCTGCCCTCTCAGATGGACATAAAAGATCCCATGGCACTATTTGAAGAAGAGCAGGGGAGTTCTCTCTGGTAAACTGATCAACGTTTATCCCTCAATCTATATCACTGAAACTCATTGTCATTTTATTATTTAAATGTATTAAAAATATTGTATAAATAGAGAGAGACTACAGAATGCTACGGTACAGAGGGATCTGGGTATCCTCGGACTTGAAACACAAAAAGTTAACATGCAGGCACAGCAAGGAATTAAGAAGGCAAATGATATGTTGGCATTTATTGCAAGGGAGGTGGAGTATAAAAGTAGGGAAGTCTTGCTAAAGCTGTACAGGGCATTGGTGAGACTGCACCTAGAGTACTGTGTACAGTTTTGGTCTCCTTATTTAAGAAGGGATATACTTGAATTGGAGGCAATTCAGAGAGGGTTCACTGGGTTGATTGCAGGGATGAAGGTGTTGTCTTAAAAGGAAAGGTTGAGTAGTTGGACCTATATTCTTCAGAGTTTAGAAGAATGAAAGGTGATCTTAAACATATAAGATTCTGAGGGGTCTTGACATGGTAGATGCTGAGAGGATGTTGCCCGTCGTGGGGGAATCTAGATCTAGGGGGCATTGTTTCACAATAAGGGGTCCCCCTTTTAAGACAGAGATGAGGAGGAATTTCTTTTCTCAGAGGGTTGTTAATCTTTGGAATTCTCTACCTCAGAGAGTGGTGGCTGGGTCCTTGAATATATTCAAGGCTGAGATAGATAGATTCTTGAATTATAGGGGAGTCAAGGGTTATGGGGAACAGGCAGGAAAGTAGAATTGAGTCTTAGATCAAATCAGCCATGATTTTACTGAATGGCGGCACAGGCTCGAGGGGCCTTATGGCCTACTCCTGTTGCTATTTCTTATGTTCTTATTGCTGTTTGTGGGATCTTGCTGTGCACAAATTGGCTGCCACATTTCCTACAATTCAAGTGATTATGCTTCAAAAGTGCTTAATTGGCTGTAAAGCGCTTTGGGATGTCCCGAGTTCGTGAAACGTGCGAGATAAATGCAAGGCTTGGCTTCGTTTTCTTTTTTCGAACTTTGATCGTTGAAAGAGCGACTGGTGCTGAGCCGTGCTAAAAAAGCATCACTTTTATGCAAAAGTATTTGATGAGCATTTCTTGGCGGGAGGGAGGATCAGGGATTGGAAGCATCAGTGGCTGATAAATCAGAGTGGGGGAAGAGTGGACCTGATTAGAGGCAGCGGTGGCTGATAAATCAGAGTGGGGGAAGAGTGGACCTGATTGGAGGCAGCAGTGGCTGATAAATCAGAGTGGGGGAAGAGTGGATCTGATTAGAGGCAGCAGTGGCTGATAAATCAGAGTGGGGGAAGAGTGAACCTGATTGGAGGCAGCAGTGGCTGATAAATCAGAGTGGGGGAAGAGTGGATCTGATTGGAGGCAGCGGTGGCTGATAAATCAGAGTGGGGGAAGAGTGGACCTGATTGGAGGCAGCAATGGCTGATAAATCAGAGTGGGGGAAGAGTGGACCTGATTGGAGGCAGCGGCGGCTGATAAATCAGAGTGGGGGAAGAGTGGACCTGATTGGAGGCAGCAATGGCTGATAAATCAGAGTGGGGGAAGAGTGGACCTGATTGGAGGCAGCAATGGCTGATAAATCAGAGTGGGGGAAGAGTGGACCTGATTGGAGGCAGCAATGGCTGATAAATCAGAGTGGGGGAAGAGTGGACCTGATTGGAGGCAGCAATGGCTGATAAATCAGAGTGGGGGAAGAGTGGACCTGATTGGAGGCAGCAATGGCTGATAAATCAGAGTGGGGGAAGAGTGGACCTGATTGGAGGCAGTGGCGGCTGATAAATCAGAGTGGGGGAAGAGTGGACCTGATTGGAGGCAGCAATGGCTGATAAATCAGAGTGGGGGAAGAGTGGACCTGATTGGAGGCAGCGGCGGCTGATAAATCAGAGTGGGGGAAGAGTGGACCTGATTGGAGGCAGCAATGGCTGATAAATCAGAGTGGGGGAAGAGTGGACCTGATTGGAGGCAGCGGCGGCTGATAAATCAGAGTGGGGGAAGAGTGGACCTGATTGGAGGCAGCAATGGCTGATAAATCAGAGTGGGGGAAGAGTGGACCTGATTAGAGGCAGCGGTGGCTGATAAATCAGAGTGGGGGAAGAGTGGACCTGATTAGAGGCAGCGGTGGCTGATAAATCAGAGTGGGGGAAGAGTGGACCTGATTAGAGGCAGCGGTGGCTGATAAATCAGAGTGGGGTAGGAATCCTGGTGTATTCCAAAACCGCAAGGAGTGATGATGTCACAGGACAGTAGGAAAGTGATTGGTTGGTTAGTTTTAAGGTTTTTTTTCTCTAAACTAGGGAGTGGTTTAAGTTAGGACCAAGAAACTATAAAACACTATTAAATTTGCAGTTTAGCTACTTAAGCTAATGAATAACATTTCTAATGGGGTAAGTATAACAGTAACTGAATTAATACTAGTATTAGCACCGAGCAGATCCAGAGGCATGAATTAAAATTAATATTTTAAACAAGGTATCACTAGATTCTAAAAGAGGGAGTGAAGATTTTTTCGCTCATGGATGGGCAGCTGAGACTTGTTGCTTGCAATTCTTGCACTATGTGGGAACTTTAGGACACTTATATGTCTTGGGGGCTACGTGTGTAGGAAGCGTCTCCAACTGCGTGAGCTTGAGCTCAGGATTTCCGAGCTTGAGGGGCAGCCGCAGTCACTGCAGAGATCAAGAAGGATGAGAGTTTCCTACATCATATGTTGCAAGAGGTGGTCGCCCCCAAAGGTAGGATAGTAGATGGTGGCCATCTGGAAGAGGCAGTAAGTGCAGGAGTCTTTGGGGGGTGTGCCACTTTCAAACTGGTACTCAGCATTGGAGACTGCTGGGAGTGACGACACCTTGAAGGAGTGCAGTCCAGCCCATGGCACCAGTGGGCAAGGGACTGCAGAGGAGGGAACAGCAAAGAGGAGAAATGCAGTCATTACAGGATATTCCATAGTTGGGGGATAGACTGGTGTTTGTGTAACCATCATGAGTCTCATATGATGTGCTGCCTCCCTGGTGCCAGGGTTAAGAACACCACAGAGAAGGTGCAGAATATTCTGCAGGGGGAAGGGAGTGAGCCAGAAGTTGTGGTACATGTTGGTGCCAATGATACAGGGCAGATATTGAGGTTCGACAGTCAAATTTTCAGGAGCTGGAGAGGAAGTTATAAAGTAGGGCCTTGAAGATACTTCCAGTGCCATGCACTAGCAAGAGTAGAAATAGGAAAATAGGGAGGATCAGGTTGTGGTTTGAGGCAAGGTGCAGGAAGGAGGGAAGTTATGTTGAACCACAGACTGATCAGAGAAACTGTAACAGAACAATGGATGATCTTTAAGGAGGAGATGTATCAGTTACAGGCTAAGTACACTCCAACAAGGATAGGGAACCAAAGCCAGGGCTCCTTGGTTGACAAAGGAGATAGGGATTATGAGGAAACAAATAAAGATGGTGTATGATGCATATCAGGGGAATTCTTCAAACGAGAACCAGGCTAAATCCAGTAAGTTGAGTGGGGAGGTAAAGAGGGAAATAAGACTGGCAAAGGGAGAATATGAGAATCATTGTTGTTGGTTGTCCCTCGATTCAAGTATAATGTTTATTCAAGATTGTGAGTTTCTGCTGTGGATCTTCAGGTGATTGAACAGGCTGATCAGGCAGATTCTCAATCCGCAGATCGATGGAATCATGGGGCAGGACGTCCCACAAGGTAGTGGGATCCGGAGTGCAGGATTTTCTTTCCTTCTCTGCCGCCACTCTGCCTCCAAGGCGTTTGGACTCAAAGCATGATGCAGCTTGATGGACAAGTTGTTGCTATTTTGAACTATTGGTAGCAAGCTCCACCCAGTCATCAATGTCAATGCTGCTGCGCTTCAAAGAGAGCTTCAGAATGTCTTTGGAGTGTTTTCTTTTTCCTCCCCTGGAACCCTGGCCATTTGAGAGTTGAGAAAACATGAAGCAGGGGAGACGGTTTTCAGCCATCCGGACACAATATCCAGTCCATCGAAGTTGGTTTTGTGGGAGTTTTGCCCGAATGCTTGTGGAGCTGGCTTCAAGAAGGACACTAGTGTTTGTTCAATGGTCCTCACATTGAATCCGGAGGGTGCCACGGAGGCATTGCTGATGGAATTTCTCTAGCACTCTTTTATGTGTTGCTGATACAGAGTTCAGGTCTCACTGCAGTACGGGAGTGGTGACAACAACTGCTCTGTACACTAGGACAACAAAGATGAGAATAGAATGGCAGTTAACATAAAAGGGAACCCAAAAATCTTCTACCGGCATGTAAATAGTAAGCAGATAGTAAGAGGAAGGGTGGGTCCTATTAGAGACAAAGAGGGTGGTATATGATTAAAGGCAGGGGGCAAGACTAGAATACTTCATGAGTATTTGTATCAGTGTTTTCTAAGGAGGAGGATGCTGACAAAATATAAGTAGAAGCGGAGATGGTAGAGTTAATGGATGGTGTGAAAATTGATAGGAAGGCTGCGCTGGAAAGGCTGGCTATGCTTCGAGTGGATAAGTCATCTGGTCTGGATGGCTTAAGTCCCAGGTTGCTAAAGGAAGTGGGAGTGGAGATAGCGGAAGGGTTTGCAATAATCTTCCAATCATCCCTAGATATGGGAGAAGAGCCAGAGGATTGGAGATTTTTTTGATTATTCGTTCATGGGACATGGGCATCGTTGGCTAGGCGTTCCCTAATTGCCCTTGAAAAGATAGTGGTGAGCTGCTTTCTTGAACCACTGCAGTCCTTGGGGTGCAGGTACACCAACAGTGCTGTTAGGAAGGGAGTTTCAGGATCTTGACCCAGTGACAGTGAAAGAACATTGATATAGTTCCAAGTGAGGATGGTGTGTGGCTTGGAGGGGAATTTGCAGGTGGTGATGTTCCCATGCATCTGCAGCCCTTGTCCTTCTAGGTGGTAGAGAGTGTGGGTTTGGAAGGTGCTGTCGAAGGAGCCTTGGTGAGTTGCTGCAGTGCATCTTGTAGATGGTACATACTGCTGTCACTGTGCATTGGTCGTGGAGGAAGTGAATGTTGAAGGTGGTGGATAGGGTGCCAATCAAGCAGGTTGCTTTATCCTGGATGGAGCTTCTTGAGTGTTGTTGGAACTGCATCCATCCAGGGGAGTGGGGAGTATTCCATCACACTCCTGACTTGTGCTTTGTAGATGGTGAACAGGCACTGGGGAGACAGAAGGTAAGTTAGTCACCGCAGAATTCCCAGTCTTTGACCTGCTCTTGTAGCCACAGTATTTATGTGCCTGGTCCAGTTCAGTTTCTAATCAATGGAACTCCCAGGATGTTGATAGTGGGGATTCAGTGATGGTTATGCTGTTGAATGTCAAGAGGAGATGGTTAGATTCTCTCTTACTTGAGATGGTCACTGCCTGGCACTTGTGTGGCGTGAATGTTACTTGCCACTTATCAGGCCAAGCCTGAAGGTTGTCCAGGCCTTGCTGCATATGGACGTGGGCTGCTTCAGTACCTGAGGAGTCGCAAATGGTGCTGAACATTATGCAATCATCAGCGAACATCCACACCTCTGACCTTATGATGGAGTGAAGGCCATTGATGAAGTAGCTGAAGAAGGTTGTGCCGAGGACACTACTCTGAGGAACTCCTGCAGTGAAGTTCTGGGGCTGAGATGACTGACCTCCAACAACCATAACCATCTTCCTTTGTGCTAGCTATGACTCCAACTGGCTAAGACCAGAGAGTCCACAAGCAGACGTGGTCAGACCAGCTGGTCATGTGACTAGCCTGCTTGGTAAACTGGGTTTTTCTGAATTGTCCAAACAGTTTGAACTCAGAGTGACTGTTTGCTCCTGGACTGAAAAGACCTCTCCTGGCTGTCTCGCCACAGCTTCCTGTCTGTCTGCTCCCACCTCTTTCTCATGGAACTCCAAATTCACTGAAGACACATGAACCCCAAGAGAGAAAGATCTCTTAAAGTGAACAAGGTTTAAGAAGAATACTGGGTCCCAACGAAAAGCAAGATTTACCCACAATCAAGGACTCTACAGTGAGCTCGAAGAACCATAACAAAAACCTTCTTCAGAGATTGCCTCAAACTTTTCCACTTTATTTTTTTTCTGCTCTTTTCTGTCTCTATCTGCATGTGTATATCGCGTATGCATGCTAGCGTGGGCACGTTGTGTATTCGTAGGCATTAACTGGATTAGAGTTTAAGTTTTAAAATTTAATAAATTTCAACATTTTTTCTTTAAACCTAAGAAAACCTGTTTGTTCTTCGCCTTATAATTGGAAAGCGGTGAACAAGGATTCACCAAGAGTGAGCTGAAAACAGTGTTTTAAAAGTTAAACCCTGTTTATGGTAAGACCAGGTGAAGGCTGAGAGGGAACCCTAGACACCTTTCTCACCTGGTCTTAATATATATGTATATAACTGACTTGGATTCTAGAATACAGAGTAAAATTTCAAAATTTGCTGATGATACCAAACTTGGAGGAGTGGCAAACAGTGAGGATGATACAAATTGATTGCTACAGGACATAGATAGGCTAAATGGGCAGACAAGTGGCAGATGGAATTTAATAGAAAGAAGTGTGAGGTGATGCACTTTGGCAGAACGGATAGAGAGAGGCAATATACACTTGATAGCACAGTTCCAAGAAATGTGCAGGGACAGAGGGACCTGGGGTTTCATGTGCATCAGTCTTTGAAGCTGGCAGGACATATTGAGAGAGTAGTTCAGAAAGCATATGGGGTCATGGGATTCATTAGTAGAGGGATTCAGTACAAAAGCAGCAAAGTTATGCTGAACCTTTATAAAGCTCTGATTAGGCCACAACTGGAATATTGCGTCCAGTTCTGGTCGCCACATTTTAGGAAGGATGTGAGCATCCTTGAGAGGGTGCAGAGGAGATTTACCAGAATGGTTCCAGGGATGAGGGATTTTGCTAAAAGGTTAGGTTGGAGAAGCTTGGTTGTTCCCTGAGAGTAAAGGAGATTGAGGGGAGATTTGATAGAGGTGTACATGACTAAGACCAGTTTAGATAAGGTGGACAAAGAAAAGTTGTTCCCATTAGCTGATGGTACAAGGACTAGGGGACACAGATTTAAGGTTTTGGGCAAAAGGTGCAGGGGGAATGTGAGGAAGAACTTTTTTTACGCAGCGATTGACAATGACCTGAAACTCTCTGTCTACAAGGATGGTGGAAGCAGAAACAATCAATGATTTCAAAAGGAAATTGGATGGGCTCTTGAGGGAAATAAAGTTGCAGAGCTATGGGGATAGAGAGGGGGAATTGGACTGATTGGATTGCTGTATAGAGAGCTGGCATGGACTCCTTGGGCAGAATGGTCTCCTTCTGTGCTGTGACTGTATGACCTGTTATGACGTCCTAAATATGGTCAAAATGCGCCACTGTATTGCCTGTGTGATTGTTGCAATGAAAATATTGCACAGCACAAATCAGCCTGATCCAGTTGAATAATGGAATAGGCTCAAGGAGCTGAATGGCCGACTCCTGTTCTTGTGTTACTCTCACAACATTTCTGTCTCTTGCTACCAAAAACTGTCACCCATTTAAAATGTCCCACCCTTTTGCCTGTTTTCCTGCTCGTTACGCTTATCTTCACTCTCAACCCATTATATATATGCATGTTTGGATATTGTGCTGTGGATAATTAGTGCCTAGAACTAAAGGCTATAAGTTGTTCAAGTCTCCTGTCCATGGTACCCTGCTGGATGATCCTTCAAAGTACAGTACATCCATCAGAACAGAATGACCAATGTGGAAGCCTGTCTAGGAGCTCTGCTTCCCTGCATCACATTTTCAGTAAATACCAGTAGCAGCATGTTGAGTTTTTATTATGTTGAGCTAAAATTATAGATCTCTTACCCTGCCTCAAACGTTACTTATGTCTGGAGAGACCATTTTGTATTCCAAAATGAGGTAGTGCTGGGACCAGTTTGCCATGTATGTCACTCAATATTAAAGCACATTGGCACAGTGCTTTGTTCGTATGGCATACATAACAGAGGCCTAGTTTCTGAAATTCTAACAATAACCGCACTTCAAAAGTAATTTCTTGGCTCTCAAGCTCTTTGGTGTCATATTTTGTTTTATAATGCTCCTGTGAAATATCTTGGAACGTAAATCAGTGTCAGAGCAGTGGGAGGCATTCAAAGGGGAGATTCAAGGGGTTGAGAGCAAACATGTTCCCGCAAAGAAAAAGGGTGCAATGGCTAAATCTAGAGCCCCTGGATGTCAAGCAGCTTACTGGGTAAGATGAGGCAGAAAAGGAAAGCTTATGTCCGGCACTGAGAACTCAATACTACAGAAAGCCAAGAGGAGTATAGAAAGTGAAGGGGTGAAATCAAAAAGGAAATTAGGAAAGTAAAGAGAGGGCATTAAAGATTATTGGCAAGCAAAATCATGGTGAACCCAAAGATGTTTTATCAACACATTAAGAGTAAGAGGATAACTAAGGAGAGAGTAGGCCCATAAAAGGCCAAAAAGGTAACTTATGTGTAAGGGCGGAAGATGTTGGTATGGTTCTTAATGAATACTTTGCGTCTGTATTCACAAAAGAGGGGGACGATGCAGATATTGTAGTTAAAGAGGAGTGTGAAGTATTGGATGTGATAAACATTGGGAGAGAGGAAGTATTAATGGGATTAGCATCCTTGAAAGTTGATAAATCACCAGGGCCAGATGAAATGTATCCGAGGCTGTTAAAAGAAGCAAGAGTGGACATAGCAGAAGGTCTGACCATCATTTTCCAGTCCTCATTGGATACAATTGTGGTGCCGGAGGATTGGAGAACTACCTAAAGTAGCAAGGCTTTTGACAAGGTCCCACAGGGCAGACTAGTTAAAAAACAATCCCACACGATCCAGGAAACGCAGCAAGGTGGATACAAAATTGACTCAGTGGCAGGAAACAAAGGGTAATTGTTGACGGGTACTTTTGCGACTGGAGGTCTGTTTCCAGTGGCATTCCGCAGGGCTCAGTACTGGGAGCCCTGCTTTTTGTGGTATATATTAACGATTTGGACATAAATGTAGAGGGCATGATCAAGAAGTTTGCAGACGACACAAAGATTAGCCGTGTGGTAGATAACGAGGAGGATAGCTGTAGGCTGCAGGAAGATATTGATGGTCTGGTCAGATGGGCAGAAGAGTGGCAAATGGAATTCAACTTGGAAAAGTGTGAGGTGCTGCATTTGGGGAGGTCAAACATGGAAAAGAATACATGATTAATGGGAAAATACTGAGGAATGTAGAGGAAGTGAGGGACCTTGGAGTGAATGTCCACAGATCCTGAAGGTAGCAGGACAGGTCGATAAGGTGGTTAAGAAGGCATATGGAATCCTTTCCTTTATTAGCTGAGGTATAGAATATAAGAGCAGGGAGGTTATGCTGGAACTGTATAACTCATTAGTTAGCCCACAACTTGAGTACTGTGTGCAGTTCTGGTCACCTCATTACAGAAAGGATGTAATTGAACGAGGGAGGGTACAGAGGAGATTTACGTGGATGTTGCAAGGACTGGAAAAATGCAGCTATGAGGAAAGATTGGATAGGCTGGGGTTGTTCTCCTTGGACTGAGGGAGATCTGATTGAAATGTACAAAAGTTTGAGGGGTCTTGATAGAGTGAAGTTGAGGGGTCTATTTACCTTAGCAGAGAGGTCAGTGACTAGGGAGCATAGATTTAAAGTGATTGGTAGAAAAATTAGAGGGGAGATGAGAAAAATCTTTTTCACCCAGAGGGTGGTGATGGTCTGGAACTCACTGCCTGAAAGGGTAGTTGAGGCAGAAACCCTGAACTCATTCAAAATAAATCTGGATATGCACCTCAAGTGCCGTAATCTGCAGGGCTACAGAACAAATGCTGGAAGGTGGGACTAGAATAGTGGATTGTTTTTCAGCCGGCACAGACACGTTGGGCTAAGCCTCTTTCTGTGCATTAACTTTCAATGATTTCTATGAAAGGCGCTATATAAATATATGTTGTTGGATGTCCTGAGTTCATGAATGGCGCTATGAAATGTAAGCTCTCAATTACTTTTTTGTGGCAACAGAAAATACTGAAAATACACACCAAGTTCATCAGCATCTGTAAAGGGGAAAGGAAAGGCTCATTTTTTGGCTTTAATAGGTAAGAACTGGGCTCTAGATTTGAGATACTGATGAACTGTCTACACTCAAAATGTTAAGCTGTCTTTTCTGTTTCACATACTGATGGCCCTGCTGTGCCATTTCAAGCCATTTATCTTTTTGTTTTAGAGTCCCAAAGTTTACAGTTGTCCTCTTGTATCTTTCGTGACAATACTACTTTCTGACCAGCCGGAAGCCTGGTTGGATTGGGTGTAAAGGTGTTGTAGGCAGTGTAGGGTTGCTGTAAACAATATGGTAAGTCTGTCCTTCTCTTTAATAAAAACCCATCCACTTCTCTTAAAGCATTCAAGCACCAGTGACCTGAAGGTTGTCCGCAAGACTTACCCTGTGCCGCACAAGTCAGATTCTCTGCATTCTTCACCACTGCCGCCACCATTTCAGGAACCTACACAAAATGTGAGTACTGTTCAGGACACGGATTGCCATTGAATAACCTAAGCTCGTTGCTGCAGTCTCAATTCCAATATGAAACATCCCTCCTTGCTTTGCACCAATCTTACACCTCAGGCAAGGCATCAGGGACTAACTGTACGAAAGGAGCTGTGTGTATAATCGACATTACACTCTGGGACAGTGTATGTGTAATCGACATTACACTCTGGGACAGTGTGTGTATCATCAACATTACCCTCTGGGACAGTGTGTGTGATCGACATTACCCTCTGGGACAGTGTGTGTGTAATTGACATTACACTCTGGGACAGTGTGTGTATAATGGACATTACCCTCTGGGACAGTGTGTGTGATCGACATTACCCTCTGGGACAGTGTGTGTGATCGACATTACCCTCTGGGACAGTGTGTGTGTAATCGACATTACACTCTGGGACAGTGTGTGTGTAATGGACATTACACTCTGGGACAGTGTGTCTGCAATCGACATTACACTCTGGGACAGTGTGTGTGTAATGGACATTGCACTCTGGGACAGTGTGTGTGTAATGGACATTGCACTCTGGGACAGTGTGTGTGTAATGAACATTGCACTCTGGGACAGTGTGTGTGTAATGGACATTGCACTCTGGGACAGTGTGTGTGTAATGGACATTGCACTCTGGGACAGTGTGTGTGTAATCGACATTACACTCTGGGACAGTGTGTGTGTAATGGACATTACACTTTGGGACAGTGTGTGTGTGATGGACATTACACTCTGGGACAGTGTGTCTGCAATCGACATTACACTCTGGGACAGTGTGTGTGTAATGGACATTGCACTCTGGGACAGTGTGTGTGTAATCGACATTACACTCTGGGACAGTGTGTGTGTAATGGACATTACACTTTGGGACAGTGTGTGTGTGATGGACATTACACTCTGGGACAGTGTGTCTGCAATCGACATTACACTCTGGGACAGTGTGTGTGTAATGGACATTGCACTCTGGGACAGTGTGTGTGTGTAATGGACATTGCACTCTGGGACAGTGTGTGTGTGTAATGGACATTACACTCTGGGACAGTGTGTGTGTGTAATGGACATTACACTCTGGGACAGTGTGTGTGTGTAATGGACATTACACTCTGGGACAGTGTGTGTGTGTTCACCATTACACTTTGGGACAGTGTGTGCCATTGCCATTATATTCTGGGACAGTGTGTGTGTGTTCACCATTACACTTTGGGACAGTGTGTGCCATTGCCATTATACTCTGGGACAGTGTGTGCCATTGCCATTATACTCTGGGAGAGTGTGTGTGTGTGATCACCATTACACTCTGCAACAGTGTGTTTTTGATCACCGTTACACCCTGCAACAGTGTGTTTTTGATCACCGTTACACCCTGCAACAGTGTGTTTTTGATCACCGTTACACCCTGCAACAGTGTGTTTTTGATCACCGTTACACCCTGCAACAGTGTGTTTTTGATCACCGTTACACCCTGCAACAGTGTGTTTTTGATCACCGTTACACCCTGCAACAGTGTGTTTTTGATCACCGTTACACCCTGCAACAGTGTGTTTTTGATCACCGTTACACCCTGCAACAGTGTGTTTTTGATCACCGTTACACCCTGCAACAGTGTGTTTTTGATCACCGTTACACCCTGCAACAGTGTGTTTTTGATCACCGTTACACCCTGCAACAGTGTGTTTTTGATCACCGTTACACCCTGCAACAGTGTGTTTTTGATCACCGTTACACCCTGCAACAGTGTGTTTTTGATCACCGTTACACCCTGCAACAGTGTGTTTTTGATCACCGTTACACCCTGCAACAGTGTGTTTTTGATCACCGTTACACCCTGCAACAGTGTGTTTTTGATCACCGTTACACCCTGCAACAGTGTGTTTTTGATCACCGTTACACCCTGCAACAGTGTGTTTTTGATCACCATTACACTCTGGGATAGACGTAGAGGTCTTTAAGATTATGAAAATGTTCAATAGGGTTGGTGTAGAGGAGCTATTTCCACTTGTGGGGAAGACCAAACTTAGGGGCCATAAATGTACGATAGACACCAATAAATTCCATAGGGAATTCAGGAGAAACTTGTTTTTACCTGGTGGGTGGTTGGAGCTCGCTACAAGGAGCAGTTGCGGTGAATTGCACAGGTGCAGCTTGATAAACACAGGAGAAAGGAATAGAGTGATATGCTGATAGGGTGATTGGAGAGATGGGTGGAGGCTCCTGTGGATCATGGACCAGTTGAGCTGAATGGCCTATTTCTTGGCTGTAAATTCTATGTAACACATTTGAAAAGGGCACAAAGCATCTACTGGTGAAACAGTAATGGAAACGGGGACCCGCAAAAAGAGCATTGGATTAACTAAAACTGTCTCCGGTTTCTGCTGGCAGAAACAATCTAAAAGGTTGTGTATGTATTAAAAGATTATTGCGGCTGACGAAACACGAAAGGGGCAAAATCAGAAAGAGCGCGCAGTGAATCTCCTACAAAGTCTTCAGCCAAGTGGATAATTTGCGGAGTAGAGCTCTCAAGGCAAGGTTTTCAATTGTTTTTCTGCTGGTCTGGCTCATTAAGCTGTGTCCTTTACGCACGATTGCAATGAGAAATACATAATCCTATCAAGCAGAGTATTATTCTGCACCTAATTGCACTCGTACAGACACAGTTTCATCACTAATGACCAATGTGGCTCAACAGTGGCATGAATAATGACACATAGGTCTGTGAATCCATGATAACCGCAAGGTTATTTGTCTAAATTAGACCATTCATATTCATTCAAGGCTGGTATACGTGGAGGTAAATGCATTGCTTTTTGTATAATTGGCAGCAGAATCTAGTGTGATAGATGCCAGCTGGGATTGGGACAGGAGCAGCAGCAAACTGGATGTGGCTCGGGGGGATTGCATTGAAGTATATTGGAATTTAGTGTGAGCATGTCATTTGCCTTTGCACAGTAAACTCTGAACACAAACTGTGTAAAAAAAATATTTTGCTTTCAGTCTGCTCTGTTTTCATGAATTGTCCCATTGTGCTGTTAGGTCAAGGATTGTTAACTCACCCTCACTGTACATAGAACATAGAACAGAACAGCACAGTACAGGCAATTCGGCCCACGATGTTGTGCCGAACCTTTAACCTACTCTAAGATCAAACTAACTACCTACCCTTCATTCTACTATCATCCATGTACCTATCCAAGAGTCGCTTAAATGCCCCTAATGTATCTGCTTCTACTACCACCGCTGGCAGCGCATTCCACGCACCCACCACTCTTTGTGTAAAGAACCTACCCTTGACATCTCCCCGAAACCTTCCTCCAATCACCTTAAAATTATGCCCCCTGGTGATAGCCCTTTCCGCCCTGGGAAAAAGTCTCTGACTATCCACTCTATCTATGCCTCTCATCATCTTGTACACCTCTATCAAGTCACCTCTCATCCTTCTTCGCTCCAATGAGAAAAGCCCTAGCTCCCTCAATCTTTCTTCGTAGGACATGCCCTCCAGTCCAGGCAGCATCCTGGTAAATCTCCTCTGCACCCTCTCTAAAGCTTCCACATCCTTCCTATAATGAGGCGACCAGAACTGAACACAATATTCCAAGTGTGGTCGTACCAGGGCCTTATAGAGCTGCAGCATAACCTCGCGGCTCTTAAACTCAATCCCCCTGTTAATGAAAGCCAACACACCATACGCCTTCTTAACAACCCTATCAACTTGGGTGGCAACTTTGAGGGATCTATGGACGTGGACCCCAAGATCCCTCTGTTCCTCCACACTACCAAGAATCCTGTCTTTAAGCCTGTATTCCGCATTCAAATTCGACCTTCCAAAAGGAATCACTTCACACTTTTCCAGGTTGAACTCCATCTGCCACTTCTCAGCCCAGCTCTGCATCCTGTCAATGTCCCGTTGCAACCTACAACAGCCTTCCACACTATCCACAACTCCAGCAACCTTCGTGTCATCGACAAACTTGCTAACCCAGCCTTCCACTTCCTCATCCAAGTCATTTATAAAAATCACAAAGAGCAGAGGTTCCAGAACAGATCCCACTGGTCACTGAGCTCCAGGCTGAATACTTTCCATCTACTACCACCCTCTGACTTCTATGGGCTAGCCAATTTTGTATCCAGACAGCCAACTTTCCCTGAATCCCATGCCTCCTTACTTTCTGAATGAGCCTACCATGGGGAACCTTATCAAACGCCTTGCTAAAATCCATATACACCACATCCACTGCTCTTCAAAGAACAAAGAAAATTACAGCACAGGAACAGGCCCTTCGGCCCTCCAAGCCTGCGCCGATCCAGATCCTCTATCTTCCTTCATCAATGTGTTTTGTCACATCCTCAAAGAATTCAATAAGGCTTGTGAGCATGACCTGCCCCTCACAAAGCCATGCTGACTGTCTTTAATCAAACCATGCTTTTCCAAATAATCATAAATCCTGTCTCTCAGAATCCTCTCCAATAATTTGCCCACTACCGACGTAAGACTGACTGGTCTGTAATTCCCAGGGTTATCCCTATTCCATTTCTTGAACAAGGGAACAACCTTTGCCACCCTCCAATCATCCGGTACTACTCCAGTGGACAGTGAAGACGCAAAGATCATCGCCAAAGGCGCAGCAATCTCTTCCCTTGCTTCCCGTAAAATCCTTGGGTATATCCCGTCTGGCCCCGGGGACTTATCTGTCCAAATATCATTCAAAATTTCCAGCACATCCTCCCTCTTAACCTCAACCTGTTCGAGCATATCAGCCTGTTCCACGCTGTCCTCAAACGACAAGGTCCCTCTCACTAGTGAATACTGAAGCAAAGTATTCATTTAGGACCTCCCCTACCTCCTCTGACTCCAGGCACAAGTTCCTTCCACTATCCCTGATCGGCCCTACCCTCACTCTGGCCATCCTCTTGTTCCTCACATAAGTGTAGAACGTCTTGGGATTTTCCTTAATCCTACCCGCCAAGACTTTTTTATGTCCCCTTCTAGCTCTCCTAAGTCCATTCTTCAGTTCCTTCCTGGCTACCTTGTAACCCTCTAGAGCCCTGTCTGATCCTTGCTTCCTCAACCTTAAGTAAGTTTCCTTCTTCCTCTTGACTAGCTGTTCCACATCTCTTGTCATCCAAGGTTCCTTCACCCTACCATCCCTTCCTTGCCTCATCAGGACAAACCTATCCAGCAGTCGCAGCAAGTGCTCCCTAAACAACCTCCACATTTCTGTCGTGCATTTCCCTGAGAACATCTGTTCCCAATTTATGCTCCCCAGTTCCTGCCTAATAGCATTATAATTCCCCCCTCCCCCAATTAAATATTTTCCCATCCCGTCAGCTTCTGTCCCTCTCCATGACTATAGTAAAGGTCAGGGAGTTGTGATCACTATCACCGAAATGCTCTCCCACCGAGAGATCTGCCACCTGGCCTGGTTCGTTGCCAAGCACCAAGTCCAACATAGTCTCCCCTCTAGTCGGCCTATCTACATATCTACAGGAAAACTTCCTGGACACACCTGACAAAAACTGCTCCATCCAAATTATTTGCACTAAGGAGGTTCCAATCAATATTAGGGAAGTTGAAGTCACCCATGACAACAACCCTGTTACTTCTGCACCTTTCCAAAATCTGCCTCCCAATCTGTTCCTCCATGTCTCTGTTGCTATTGGGGGGCCTATAGAAAACTCCCAACAAAGTGACTGCTCCTTTCCTGTTTCTGACTTCCACCCACATTGACTCAGTAGACAAACCCTCCTCGACGACCTCCCTTTCTGCAGCTGTGATACTATCTCTGATTAACAATGCCACCCCCCCACCTCTTTAGGGGGATTGGATTGAAAAACATCTCCCCGGGATTTAAATGTGCAACTCCCTTGGTTGAAGAGCTGGTGTTCGGTCCTGAAATTGAATCCATTATGAAAGCCTTTGAATATTGTGATTGCATTTTGTAAAAGGCAGACTTGCATTCATATCGCGCCTTTCACAACCTCAGGAAATCCCAAAGCGCTTTATGGCTAATGAATTATTTTTTGAAGTGTAGTCACATCTAATGTAGGAAATGCAACAGCCAATTGGCGCGCAGCAAGCTCCCATGAACAGCAGTGTAATAATGACCAGGCAGCCTGTTTTAGTGACGTTGATTGAGGGATAAATATTGGCCCCTACGCTTCATTGTAATAGTGTTGCATCCACTGAGGAGGCAGACAGGGCCTCAGTTTAAGGTCTCATCCAAAACACGGCATCTCTGACATACTGGAACATCAGCCAGACTTTGTGCTCAAGTCACTGGAGTGTGCCTTGAATCCACAACCTTCTGACTCAGAAGTGAGAATGCTACCAACTGAGCCACGGTTGGCACAAAAGTGAAAACCGACGCTATCTTGCCTGGCATCGTTATCATGGACAATCTTCAGTCTTGGGCTGCATTTCTTGATTCTATGCATAGACATGCTCTGAGTGTCTTCAGATTAGTTTGGGGACCTTTGCTCCAAGAATAATGATTAAGTATATTTCTCTCTGATTGCCAACAGCTCTACAATGTAAGAATAGGAAGCGAAAATACAGCGGTGATCAGATTAGCAAATCTAACCATTCTTCTCGCTCCCTGTTACAAGCGATCTCTTCAGTAAGATATCTCCTCCTGTCATTTAAATCCACCCACACAGCACTAACCTTCCCTAGATAAAAGGAAGGGTCAAAGACCAGTTCCCAAACCTATCCCTATCAAAGAGGTGCACAAGACTGCCCTGGTAGGCATATTGCACTGTAGTTTTTGCTTCCTCATTTTGAACAAGCATATGACCTTGACTTGGAGTCTTCCTGTTATGCCATGCTTAGGATTGTTGACCAACATGAAAACCATGCAGCTTCGATGTGTATCATAGTTGTAACTTCCTTGATCCTCCCTGAGACAAGATATTTTAATAAAATGGGACGTAAGCCTCTAATTACAGAAATTTGAAATAAGTATCTGATCTACTTTCCTGTTTTCAGCCCCTCCCTTTAAGAACTATACAAAACCAAGTTTTGGAGATGCAGGCTTCAGAATTCCTGGGTTGGGAGAGAGTGTAAGTCCCATCATGTCCAGGATGATGGAGTGGAGTGAGTGAGAAATATGGGTTGGAATCTGGCTCTGCGGGGCCTCTGCCTTGTCCTTTATAGTGCAGTTGGGAGTCTATAGGTGTGCCTTCCATCTTCTACCCATCCTCTCCCTCCCAACATGGAAAGGCATGTCTGGGGGAGTTCCCTGCTTCCCCAGGAAATTCCTCCTTTTACAACTTTGAAAGGCCACTGTGGCAACTCGTGCCGCTGGAGTCCACGCGCGAGTCCCTGTTGAGCTCTTCTGAAGGTCCAAATCTTTTGCAGTGGACTGGTTCCCACGGGAGATGAAGACTTTAAAAAAAACATTGGTTTAGCCCATTTGGTCCTTCTGGGATTGGGAGGGAGCCCTTCAGATGAACATAAGAAATAGGAGCAGGAGTGGGTCATCCTGCCCCTCGATCCTGCTCTGCTATTCAATGAGATCATGGCTGATTTTCTACCTCAACTCCACTTTCCCGCCATATCCATTGATTTCGCAATATCCAAAAATCTATCGATCTCAGTCTTGAATATGCTCAACATCTAACATCCTCAGTTCTCTGGGGTAGAGAATTCCAAAGATTGACGACCCTCTGAGTGAAGAGCTTTCTCCTCATCTCAGTCTTAAATGCCCCTTATCCTGAGACTATGACCCTTAGTTCTAGACTCTCCAGCCAGGGGAAACAGGCTGTCAGCATCGACCCTCTTAAGCCCTGTTAACATTTTATACATTTCAATGAGATCACCTCCCATTTTTCTAAACTCCAGCTGGAATGGCAAAGTACAACTCTGTCTCAGGCAGGCTTCGGTGGAGCACCTTTATGCAAATGATCCTGACACCAGGATTTGGGCAAGGGCAAGTGCGGGTTCTGTTCTGCCACACTTAAGCCGGTCCAACGGAGTCCCAGGAATTTCCGGCACATTTTATTAATAAACAACCACAACTTGCATTTAACCATAACCTTTAATGTTGTAAAACATCCCAAGGTGCTTCACAGGGGCATTATCAAACAAAATATGACACTGAGCCACATAAAGTGATATGAGAAAAGCAAAATATTGTGAAAACAGTAAATGCGGGAAATACTCAGTGGGTCTGGCAGCATCAGTGGAGAGAAAAATAGAGTTAACGTTTCAATGACCCTTCATCAGAACTGACCCAAAAACTCAGTTTTGCTCTCTATAGATGCTTCCAGACCTGCTGAGTATTTCCTGCATTTACTGTTTTTATTTAAAGAAATATTAGGACTGGTGACCAAAATCTTGTACAAAGAGGTAGGTTTTTAGGAGTGACTTAAGGGAAGAGAGAGGGGTAAAAAGGCAGCAAGGGAGGGAGGGAATTCCAGAGCTTCGGGCCTTGGCTGCTGAAGGCACAACTGCCAGTGGTGGAGTGATTTGAATTAGAGATGCACAAGAGGCCAGAATTGGAGGAACACAGAGATCTCAAAAGGTTATCGGGCTGGAGGAGATTACAGAGATGGGGAGGGGAGAGGCTATGAAGGGATTTGAAAACAAGGATGTGAATTTTTAAATTGAGACATTGCTGGACTGTGAGCACAAGGGTGATGAATGCATGGGACTTGGTGTGAATTAGGATACAGGCAGCAGAGTTTTGGATGAGCTTAAGTTTATGTAGGGTGGAAAATTGGAGGCAGCCAGGAAAGCATTACAATAGTGAAGTCTGGAGGTTACAATGAACCTTACATCGCAGACAGATCAGCAGATATCTGACGTGGTTCAAAAAACTTTTTATTCCTACCCAAAACACAAACTAAAATCAAAGTGAGTTTCAAAACAACCAGAATGTAATAACATGAGAACAGAGTAACCAGACTAAACTATATGACCGTTTGAGCCGAATCTGCCAACAGGTATTTAGTAACTATAACTGGGAGATGCAATGACCAATATATTGGGTGTTGGGTTGAATGAAGTGAGCAATCTAATGTGTGAGAACATTGGATTGGAATGGTAGAAGTCCATACTGCTAAAATGATTGTGCTGCACAGTGATGAATATCCCTTGTTTTAATCCACTCTCTGTCCACTATTTCAGTATAAAATGTGCCAGAACTATACCATAGTGAAAAATTCTGTTTGGCTAGAGAGTTGAAAATGTGGCTTTTAATTAGAGCTTTGTATAGGATTGCTTGTGTATGACAAATGTGACCTAAATGACCTCGGTGCTTAATCGCACAGGCACTGCACAGAGTTACTGATGGCAAGTAGCCATATGGGCAGACTAATGGCAGCTGGTAGAGGCAGTGGGTGTGTTCACGAATTGGCACAGGTACATGGTAGCAAGCTAAGTCCTGATTTAATAAAAATGTATCAATTTTAACCCTAAATTATGTCAACAACAGCAATAACAACATGCATTTATATAGCACTTCCAATGTCGAGAAACACGCTTCACAGAGGTTCAATCAAAAATATGCTAACTGAGGCACAGAAGGAGATATTAGAATGAATGACCAAAAGCTTGGTCCTGTCTTCATGTGATGTCCACACAGGCACTTTGAATGGGGTCATTGTATAGAAGTTAGGAATGGAGTGTTGAGGTTAATTATAGCACCCTTTCTGTTGGCCCACTTAGCACAGATTTATGTTCCAATATTGTATTTGGTTTTTTTTTAATGCTTCATGACATTGTCTTAAAAGTGATGGGTCCACTCTTAATTGCAGGCCTCTTTCCTTCTATTCTATTCCGTAGACTTATGTTGTACATTTCACTTTTTGTCCAGTGTGACATTCATTTTTCAATATTAACTTTAGTTTACCAATGTGTCTCCAAAGTTGCATAATTGATCTAAATCCCTTTGCAAGTCATTAACCACATCATCCTGCTCTACTATTCTGGTACAACATCACAACAAATACTCATGTCGAGACCTGATTTTAATATGAGGTTGACCGAGCAGTAAAGTTAGATCATGAAGGCGTGGCACAAGTTTGGAAATGCTTCTTACCGACATTGAAGTAACTTTGTGCCCACCTCATTCCACATTTCAATATGTTGTCAAGTGTCAGTCAAGCCATTGAGAACTTATTGGCTGTTAACTAATATTATTAGTTAATGGGGTACAAAAAGGAACTTGACCGGTTCTTGTCAACCAGTGGGATGCAGGGTTATTAGAAATGCACCAAGGTAATACTGAAGATCAGTGGGCGAGATGGACCAAAGGTCTCCTCCTGTCTGAAACTGTTACTATTTAGGTGCTGAGAGGGCTGTCCGAAGTGTTTTTTCTTAATGTTGTTGCACTGTGGGAAGATTGAGATAAAGATTGTGAGGCTGGAGCCAAATAATGTAGGACAAAGTGCCTAGTGCCAAACTGAGGATTCTGCATCCATTGCTACATTGTGACCAGGCCCACCTAATGGCTGTTTGTGGAGTGCAACAAGCAGAGGTCACTGCCAACTCAGGGTGGGAAACATTGCAGGGAGGAAGGTTGACAGACTTTCATTTATAAAACACCTTTCATTATCTCTGGGTGTCACAAAGCACTTTACAGACAATTAAGTACTTTTTGAAGTGTAGTCACTGTTGCAACGTAGGAAACATACAGCCAATTTGTGCACAGCAAACTGTCACAAACAGTAATGAGAGAATGACCAGAATAATCTGTTCTTATTTACTTTGGTTGAGGGATAAATGTTAGCCAGGACGTCGGGAAAAACTCCCCTGCTCTTCAAAATAGTGCGTAGCACCTTTTACACCCAGCTGAGAGAGCAGACGGGATCTCAGTTTACATCGCATCTGAAGGATGGTGAAGAATGGGGAAAAAATTAACATCTTTTTCATTCCCACAATAGGATTTAAGTCACTGGCCCAGTGGAGCTGGCCATTTTTCAAAAAGTAATTCTTCAGCCTAGTCTCAAGTCTGCCTGCATGTGACTAACGGGAAATTTGAAGGGTAATTCCACAATTCAGCGTTTCCAGCAGGGGTAGAATCACAGTAGCATGAGTCAGAGAACTGAGACTACAATATTGTAGCTGTATCCCTGATCCATGTTGGGGAGTTTGGGATTGCAGATTTATTTCTTCTATAATCCTGAATATATTGTGCAATACATGTAAATGCAGTATGAGTGTTTACCAATCTTCTTCCATCCCCCTTTTCCATAATTTCTTTCTTTAAGTATATTCCGGAAGTTAATGTTTGAGCTGTCAAAAGCTAGAAGTTAATTCTATTTTTGCTTAGAGCTCTTAATGAATAGGAATTTCAATCGCAGCCACTGTTGATTATGACAGGGCTGGGGACAGAACCAGTCAGCGCAGTTTGAAAGTGCGATGAGGCTCTCTCTCCTTTTCATCTACAATGGTCAGAAGCAGCTGTGAATTGCAATGGAAATTCCCAGAATATCTGGGTGGGTAAGGGTGTTGAGGGTAACCACGTGAGGCACTGACTCACATCTCTAATGATGACCATTCACCCAGTTTCCAGCACAGGCTCATTAGCTAGCTGTTTATGGGCAGTATTAATATGATTTGTGGAGTGGCCAGGATTGGTGTGATACCTGTCCATGGTAAACATTTGGACTGGGAGGGTGCAGAATTGTAAGGAATGATGTCAGGGCTGCTCACTCGGGCTGACGGTTTGAGGAGTAGTGGCACTGAATAGGGGTCATTTAATGATTTTGTATTGAGGAGGTGCAGGGAGGAATGGTAGAGGGAAAGCCTGAGTCCGTCTCACTGATGACCAGTAGCAGAGTCATATAATCCCAGGCCTCTGGGTTCAAAAAAGGCAATCAATCTGTATGAGACCATGTTCGACTTCAACTATAAAAAAGGGAGAATGATGTAGGGATCTCATGGAATCCCTGTCACAATGATGAAAGTCCCTTTAAGAGCTTCACTTTGATGAGACAGAAGACGCCTCTGATTGACGTGAAATTAATCTCCATCCATTTATCAATTTGTCAATGGTACAAAAAAAAAGGTCTGGAGGACCTTTCCTTAAATTCTCCTTCCTCCTACAGGAGTAGACCATGTGGCCCCTCGAGCCTGCTGTGCCATTCAGTACCATAATGGCTGATCATCTGCCTCAATTCCATTTTCTCCCCTTCTCCCCATATCCCTTGATTACCTGCGAGATCAAAAATCTATCTCAGCCTTAAATATACTTAATGACGGAGCACCTATAACCCTCTCGGGTAGAGAATCCAAAGATTCACAACTCTCTGAGTGAAGAAATTTCTCCTCATCTCAGTCCTAAATGATCAGCCCCATATCCTGAGGCTGTACCTCCCGTGTTCTTGATTCCCCAGCCAGGGGAAAGAACCTCCGTGTCACCCTGTCAAGCCACTTCAGAATCTTGTATGTTTCAATGAGATCACCTCTCATTCTTCCAAACTCCAGAGCGTATAGACCCAGTTCACTCAGCCTTTCATCAGATGACAACTCGCTCATTTCAGAAAGCAATCTAGTGAACCTTCACTATAACACCTCCAATGCAAGTATATCCTTCCTTGGATATGGAGACCAAAACTGCACACAGTACTCCAGGTGTGGTCTCACTAAAACTCCATACATTTGTAGCAAGACTTCCTTATTTTTTTAGTACTTCAATTCCCTTGCAATAAAGGCCAACATGCTATTTGCTTTCCTAATTGCTTGCAGTACCTGCATGCTAATTCTTATCCTAAAATGGTAAGGTACCATGGAAATCACAACCTCCTGAGGCTCAGCAGGCTGTTCCATGGTTTGGGGAGACATGGTGGGGGGAGAAGTTCTTAGAATCAAGCCTAATCCTCAAAACATATACTTCCTTGCAGGATAAAACATTTTCACAGAATTGATATCCATTATTCCCACTCCCCTGCTCTTTCCTCATAGCCCTACAATTGTTTCTCCTTACTGTAAAATCTGCTTCTACCACCCATTCAGGCAGTGCGTTCCAGATTGTAACAAGAATTTTTGCTGATTTTTATTGACTATCCTGACCCCCAACAGTTTAGGGACACGGAGGCCAATTATGGCACTCCTATCATCACCTTGGTTAAAAGAAGCCAGTTTGTTACAGTTAGAAGCCTTTCCAATCTGTATGATGTAGCACCTCACCAGCTGGTGCATTTATCCAGTGGATTGTTACATGAGCTCAAAGCCCTTCATATGCTGTTCCTGGCCCACTGGAGAGTTTCCTCTGAAAGTGTAAAGAGATGCAGCCTGAGAATAACTATGAAGGTGGTGTTTGAAGTTGAAATGTGAACTGCAGCCTCTTCAACGTTGTCTCCTGTTCACTGGCCTGGGTTTTGAGTGTGTACATGTTTCACAGAAGAAGCACATGTCACTTGACTGACAGAAACTGACAGCTGGTTCCATCTAAGTGCACATCTTTGAACTGTCTTGTGCTTGTTACATTCTGTGCAACTGTTCAGAAAATTGTAGAAACTCCATTCCCCGACCTTCATTATAGGGCAAAGATGGTTGGGTGTGGAGACTCACTAGATTTGAGCATGAGACAGGGCTACTGCAATGCAATCCAGGTTCCATATCGTGTGCTCACATTATCAGCAGAGGTTTGCATTTTCTGTGTTTATATAGGAACATTATTACATTTGTGAATAGTAATTTTTCCCTGGCCATGAGTATAAATAGGAGACTGCCTTCTTGACCTGCGTTAGTGGTGATTCTAAGCCAGTTACTACGAGGTGTCCATTTGCAGTCAAAGGTACTGTCTCCCAATTGGTTGCTTCCAGAGCAAAATCATCCATCCTAATGACCAGGGATGGGATTGTGGCTTTAGTTCTGTCTGTAATGAAAACTGATTTTAAAAAAAACCTTTTTAATAACTAATGCCTCCACATCACAAGAACAGGAGTAAATGAATAAAATTGACAGTACATTTTAAAACATATGGTGCCAGCTGCGGCTCACTTGTAAGCACTCTTGCCTCTGAGTCAGAAGGTTGTGGGTTCAAGTCCCACTCCAGGACTCGAGCACAAAAATCTAGGTCGATACTGTCAGATACTGATACTGTCTTTTGGTTAAGATGTTAAACCGAAGCCCTGTCTGTCCTCTCAAGTGGACATAAAAGATCCCATGGCACTATTTCAATGAAGAGCAGGGGAGTTAGTCCCCGTGTCCTGACCAATATTTATTCCTCAATCAACGTAACGAAAACAGATTGTCTGATCATAATCACGTTGCTATTTGTGGGCATTTGCTGTGCACAGATTGGCTGCCTACATTGCAACAGTGACTACACTTTAGAGGCAGAGGTACATCAATGGCTGAAAAGCAGCTCGAGACATCCAATGGTTGTGAAAGGTGCTTCACAAATGCAAGTCTTTTTTTTTTAATCTGCCTGCTCCCAAACTGCAAGGGTACAAACCATAATTTGATGACATGGCCAAAATCTCGAACTCGTGTTGCATGGGATTTTCCAACCACCTAAATCAATTCTCAGAAAAGCATACAGAGCACACGCGCATGAGTTTTCATTACACACTCCTGAGGATTTCCACCAGCAGTGTGAAGTTGGAAAATGATATATTGTATGGGGAATCCAAGCTGTAAACCTGCATCCTAATCCACACCCCACCATGCACCACATTGTCAATCCATAGTACTAAATTTTCTTTCTGAAGAATATTTAAGCCTGACAACTCGTCACTAAGAGGTTCGATGTCAGTCTATTGGTCAATAAGATGTTCCTTTAACAAAACATAATGTGATATCAGAAGTGGACTTGCTCAGGGCTGAGAAATTCCATTCCAATTAAGACCACCAGACATGAATGATGGGCAAAAATATTAGTAGATGTGTGGTCCACTGAAGTACTCAGTAGGTCTCAATGTGACAGACGGAGATGATTGTACATTAAACAAGTGTGTATTGTCAGCCCTTGTTACCCTGCTTTGTGGCTTTGACCTGCTGGGTACATTCAACCTGGAAAGAATGAACTTTTGCATTTATATTTGCACCTTCCATGACCCCAGGACGCCTAAAGCTCTTTAGAACCACTGAAGGATAGTCACTTTTGTAATGTAAGAACCTCGGCAGCCAACTTGCCCACAGCAAGATCCCACACCAGCAAAGTAGCAATGACCGGATAATCTGTTTTAGGTGTTGGTCAAAGGAAAAATGTTTGCCAGGATTCTTCTTTAAAGCAGTGTGGTGGGAACTTTTACATGTACCCAAGAGGGCGAACAGGGCCTCGGTTTACTGTCTCATGTGAAGGTTGCACCTCCAACAGTGCAGCACCCTTTCACTACTGCATTGGAGTGACCGTGTGGATTTGGTGCTCAAGTTTCTGGAGTGGGTCTGACTCCGACGCAAAAGTGAGCCAAGGATGACACCATTCTCTCTACAATGCAGGCCCCTACCTACATGACCTGCAATTTGACTCTAAGACCACCCACAGTGGTTCAGTGAGTTTGTCCAGTGAGTAGTTGGCCTCAGCCAGAGATGTATTGAAACTATTTTTTAAGAATTGTCTTATTACCCACCCTCCACTCATTCAAAATGCCATTTGTGCACAATTTTGAGAGTTTGGTAAGAAAAAAATGCTACTAGGTTGTGTGTAAGCTTTAAAACTAATGCGGAGTAGCACAAATTGACTGATGCTGATGCTATTCAGTAGAATGCTTTTTTTAAATGTTCAAATTAGAAAAGTTGGGAAGGAGCAGTGTGATTGTAGAAATCTAGGGTATGGAGTGATATTTCTAGGCAATATAGAAACAGGAGATGGATGTATCCTATCAATTTCTGTACACGACTGAGTAGGTTGTCAAGCCTGGTGCTAACGACAGGGGTTTGTTGTTTTAACATTGATGAGGAGGAGAGGATAGCTGGCATTGGATACGTGAAAGGCGTGAACAGATACACCCTGGGTCACCTGCTCTTACTGACCCATTTTATTACATGAGGAATAATGTTTTCATTTGTTTAAATGGAACTGGTGCTGAGATTGAGCAGTGGCCGATGTACACAGTGAACAGATGCAGATTATTTCGGCAGGAAGCAATCACTCTCCTGATAGGAGGATAGTTGACCCTTCCTTCTTTGCGATTCTACGTTGACAGTTAATGGGGTCGTGTCTGTGTGCAGCCATGCACGAAAGGGGAATATATTCAGAAATGAAGCCAGTGTGGGACGAGCATTGAAAATTGCTGAAAGCTATAAGATGTGCAGGTGGGAGGTGGTAAAGGAGAAGAAAGAGAAACCTTTGAACAGAATGGAATAAAATTGGGGAACAGAAAGCTGAAAGTGAGTTGATAGAACGGTATGAAAGTGTGCTCCCAAGATGAGGATTTACCTGCATTTAGCCAAAACTTAAAAGAGTGATTTGAGGCCAACTTGATGCAATATAAGAAAGAACTTGCCTTTATACAGAACGTTTAAAATTCAGAACTTCTGGATGCACAAATGCTTCATAGCCACTGAATTACTTTTTGAAGTGTAGTCACTGTTTTATAAGCAATTTGTGGATGGCAAGGTCCTACAATGAAGAATGAGGTAAATAGCCAATTAGTAAAAACAGAAAATGCAGAACATGCTCAGCAGGTCAGGCAGCATCTGTGGAGAAAGAAACAGAGTTAATGTTTCAGGTCAATGACCTTTCATCAGAACTGTGAAAAGTTAGAGATGTAATAGGTTTTAAGCAAGTGGAAGGTGTTGGGCGATTGCCTTTAAGAGTGATGTCCCTTTAATATCTTAGTACACTTATGAGCCAAGTACCAGGATGCAGTCATGTGACTCTGAGCCAGTGTCACTCTGTTACTGTAACACCAAGAGGCAAGTTTTACAAATAGTCAGATCTGCGCTGTATATACTTGTTAGCTGTTAGTAAACCTGTTTTGAGATGTTCTGTCAACTGAACTCCGCGCATCCCATTTATGTTGCACTGGACAACAAAAAAGCTTCTCACTACGGAAGGGGTTGGGGAAATTGGAACAGAGCAAAAAGGAAGATCAGAGATAGGGTGGAGGGCAAGAGAGATTGAAATGGCAAAAGGTTTCATTGTGCCAGGTCAAAGGGAGTGGAACAAAGAAACAAAGGATGTGTCTAGAGGAAGTGTGAATGGCAGAATCCTGACTGGCAGCCGTATCAAAGCAATGTTAAGGAAATAAGAGAGAAATGAGAGAGAAAAACAAACCAGCAAAGAAAAATGGAAAATAATTGGCACAGAGATTACGATCTAAAATTGTTGAACAATTGTTGACTCCTGAAGGCTCTAAAGTGCTCAGTCAAAAGTTGAAGTGCTGTTCGTCAAACCTGCATTGAGCTTTGTTGAAACACTGCAGGAGGCTGAGGACAGAGAGGTCAACGTGAGAGGAAGGTGGAAAATTAAAATGACAGGTGACTGGAAGCTCAGGGTCTTATTTGCGGGTTGATCTTATGTTCCACAAAGTGGTCACCCAATCTGTGATTGATCACCCCACTGTAGACTGCATTGTGAGCAGCGAATACTAAATTGAACGAAGTATAAGAGAGGAGGTAAAAGGGCAGATGTTGTATCTCCTGTGCTTGCATGGAAAGGTGCTGTGGGAAGGACAGGGGCTTTTGAGGGTGATTGAGGTGTGGACCAGAGTATCACGGAGGGAAAGGTCCCTTTGGAATGCTGAAAGGGGAGGGGAGGGAAAGATGTGCTTGGTGGTGGCATTGCACTGTAAGTGGTGGAAATGGTGGAGGGTGATCCATTGTATCTGTGGATGGTGAGGTGGAATGTGAGAACAAGGGGAACCCTATCATGGTTCTGGGAGTGAGGGGAAGGGGTGAGAGCAGAAGTGTGTGAAATAACCAGTTAATATGTTTTGGGTGGTGTGGATTGAGGGATAAATGTTGGCCAGGACACTAGGAGAATTCCCTTCTCTTCTTTGAATGGTGCCACAGGATCATTTACACCCATCTGAGAGGCCAGATAGGCTCTTAGTTTAACATCTCATCCAAAAGACAGCACCCCCAACAGTGCAGTGCTCTTTCAGAATTGCACCGGTGTCAGGCTAGATTATGTGTTCAAATCCTGGAGGGGGTCATGTAACATTCAACTTTCTGACTGACGAGCAAGAGTGCTACCACTGAGCCAAGGCTGCCACTTATATTATTATCTTTGTACAGTTTTGAGCTTTAACATCCTGAACAGCCGCAGGCTAAATTTAAACTACTAATTATTTTGAAAGACATGTAACAGTGTACATCATAGGTTGCCCTCTTCTCAGTTCACTGGTCTGTCAAAATGTTCTGCCAGCACATTTTACCAATTGCAACCCCCCCTTTAAAGGTCCTTTTACATTTAGCATTTCTCTAGTGCAGATCACAGGGAAACAATGTCCTAGTGTTGGTTTATTGGATATGTGTTGCTGAAACAACAAACTCTGCATTTATATAGTGTCTTTCATGTGGAAAAACATTTCACAGCACTTCACAGAAACACAGTAAAATAAATATATTCACCAGGGCAAAGGTGTAGACATTAGGAGGGATTTTAAGGAGGGTCTTAAAGGATGGTGGACAGGCAGAGGAGTTCAAAGGTCATATTCTGTGGCTGCAGGCATAGCTGACAATGGTGTGTGAAAGAAGGGAGGGATGTCGGGATGTACAAGAGACCACAGTCAGAGGAATGCTGAATCCTGGGGTGAGGTTGTAGAGCTGGAGGGGTTTAAGGAAGGGTGAGACCATGAAGGGTTTTCAACACAAAGATAATTTTTTAAATTGGAGATATTGGGAGGCTGTGAGCCAATATAAGTCAGCAAGGACAGGGGTGTTGGATGAGCACGACTTTGTGCGAGCAGCGGAAGTTTACAGAGAATGGAGGGTGGGAGGGATACAGAGTTTATGCAGTGGGGTGGGGTGGCGGTTTGCTATAAACGCTGTCTTTAGTCATTCCAATGTTTAACGGCGGAGGAAATTGTTGCTCAGCCATATTGAGATATTGAGGGGTGAGAGGCGGTGGAGAGTTAGAGCCAAATGTCATCAGTATAAATATGATTGCTGACCACACAGCCTCGATTTTAGCCCTGGGCATGAGTATGGCATTCGGAAGTGTGGGGGGGATGTGTAGGGTAGGCGTGAGTGGGAGGCTCAGAGGGCGTTAACAGTCGGAGGCTCAGAAAATTTTACACAGGCAGCTGAACAGATGGTCTGAATCTTAGAAACAAAGAAGACTGAGTTCCTTACACTTGGAGGATCTGGGGGAATGGGACCAACTGGAGTGCTCTACAGAGAGCTGGCATGGACTCGATGGGCCAAATGACCTCCTTCTCTTGCAAAATGACTATATGGCCGGAGTTTGATGCTCTGCGGGAGAGGGCTGGAGGCGGGGTGGTTGGGGGGGGGGGGCATAAAATTGAGTGGGAGGCAAGGGGTGCTGTTCCTGTCACCTTCCTGCCCAGCATTTTTACGAGAGACAGGGGAGATGACACACGGCCCACCCCAGTCCAGTTAAGGCCCTTATATCAGTGGTAGGTGGACCCTCCGCCATGTGGGGAGACTGCCTCCCTACAGGATCGGAGCAGGGGGCTCCTGATCAGGCACCCTGTGCCCCACAGAGGGCCCCCCAATGGCACAAGCCGCCCCTGCTGGAGCACCTCCCCCGACTGACCCGCCCAACTCCCTGCCTCACCTGGGCCCAGCTGATTGTCGCCAGTGAGGCCTCATACACTTAGATTTTCCCAGGGCCTCCTTCTTTGTTGCTGCTCCTCTCGCTGGGTGCAGTTCCAGCAGGGACCACCACTCCCAGTGGCGCAGCTGAGACTGAACAGCTGATGGCCCGATGAGTGGTCGGCAGCTCTTGGAGGCAGGACTTCCTGCCTCAGAGGGGTGGAAGTCCCACCCAAGGCCAATTAAGGGCCTGGCCCCCGTAAAGTCATGGCGTGGCTTCCAGGCCCGGTGGAGGCGGGCTCGCCCCTGACTTTCTGGCCGGTGGGTGGGGTCTCGGCCCTGACGTAAAATTCCGGCCTATGTCTCTATTAAGTGAGGGTGCAGGGCAGAGGAGCTTAAATAGATAGTCATTAGTGCCGATGTCCTGTCCAACATTTATTCACGATCATCATTACTTAAAAAGAATATTATCTGGTCATTATCATATTGCTGTTTGTGGGAGCTTGCTGTATGCAAATTGGCTGCTGTATTTCCTACATTAAAACAATGACTACACTTCTGAAGTACTTCGTTGGCTGTTGTTGCTTTGGGACGTCCTGAGGTTATGAAAGGTGCTATATAAATGCAAGTCTGTCTTTACTGGAGAAAAAAAAGTCATGTATCTGATCTGACCCTGGAAAATTGGGTAGTTTTGGCAGAGGAGAGTGAGGCTTAATAGTACTTGGTGCAGTGATAATGGATGGCTAAGCCAGTGTGCGCCAGATACGCTGAAGTCTGTGCCACTTATATTTGAGGGAGCGAATATGAGGGCCATGCCAAGAGAATGTCCAGGATGGAAGAGAGTAAAGAGTTTAGGGGACAAGGTAGTGGTGCAGATCAACAGCTGTAGAAGTATTGTGGTAAATGGAACTCCAAAGGCTAGGACGTTGGCAGCTTGAAAATGCAGTTGTTCCTCCAATTGTGACATCATTTAATTTTAATCTCTCCAACATTGGCCGCTGTACCTTCAGCTGCCTCGGCCCTAAGCTCTGGAATTCCCTTCCTAAACATCGCCACTCTCTACCTCTATCTCCTCATTTAAGATACTCCTTAAAACCTATCTCTTTGGGCTTTCGGGCTTTAAGCTTTTGGGCACTTGTCCTGACGTCTCCCTAAATGGATTGATGACAAAATTCATCTGATAACGCTCCTGTGAAGCACCTTGGGAAGTTTTGCTCTGTTAAAGGTGCTATAGAAATATAAGTTGTTGTCGTAAGTGTCTTGCGGAGAGTTGTTTCTGGAGACAGACAAAGAAGGAAGTGGGATTGGAAGTGGGTAGGAGGATATGGGTGAGAGAGGTTCAAGGAAGTGGTTGAAGATATTCTTGTTGCTGGTTGAGACCATTGGATTTGAGAGGCTGCATGAGATGGCAAGTTTGAGTGGGTGGCCATGGATATGGGTAGGCGAGTTGATTTGGAGGGAGAAGTTTCAGGAGGCCAAGGATGAATTGAGATGGAGATTAAAATCACAATATCTCGGAGAAATCTGGGATGGGATTTGGAGGACAGTGGAGATTGTGGATTTTAAGAGGAAATGGGTGGAAGAAGGTGAGGTGCTTGAAGGAGGAGAAGATACCAGTGGAGCAGTGGGGAGAAACCAGTTCCCATACCAATAGAAGAATCATAAGCGCACCTTTTGTATAGGTCTCTCAGACAGCGAGGTATGGAAGTGGATTTAGCAGTGTTAAATATAGGCAGACAGCATGGATAGTGTGATCCTGTGTTCTACAGAATTTTGAAATGTACAAAGGTCCTGAGTATAGTGCATAGAACAAGTGCCATTTCTAACCACAGGCTCCAAAGATTGTGTGGAGGGTAAATGACAGCACAGGCTGCTTGGCCTGTTTCCATGTTGTAGCTTCTATATGGGATCGATTTTTAACTCTGTGCAACTAAATGGGTTTTAAATGAGTTAAAATCTCACTCTATGTTTCTAATACTGGCCTGAATGGAGTCTCTTAATGACGAAAAGAATTCCGCTGTGTGTGTAATTCCAGCTGCAGCTTCAAGACTTTTCAGCTATACTTCAACTCATGACAGGCTTTTTAAAAATTATCCTTAAACCCTTTGGTTTGAACCTGTTCAGTTGGCCTGAGGGAAGCTAAGAACATGATTTAATTCCTCGAAGCTATTTTAACATACTTGAAAGTTTATTCCACATTTTTTTGCTAGAAAGTGGCGTGTACGTTAAACCTAAAATAAATGATGCCTGGCGGCAGGTGTAGTATTACTGGGTTTGTTGGGGAAGTTTGTAGTTAAATTAGTAAACAGTTTCATTGTTGCTTGTTGAAAGCTCTCTGGGTGTTGAATAATGGAGTCATGAACAGGGCTTTTATACCTGGTGTGTGGTTTTTTTTGTGGTCTTGTCCACAGTTTAAATCCTGCAACCACTCAAACATAACTATTGCAGCCGTCCGTTCCTTTTATCTTCAGTGCAAAGGATGTTGAAGTGTTTATAGAGGTTTAAATTGCACCATTTATTTTGAGATCATCAATTCCCAGAAGCTACATAATAAATTAGATAACCTTATGTTGTCATCTTGTTCTACAAATTATGTTCTCACTACAGGATCTTATTTGTAAATTGCTGTATGTTGCTAGAAACTAGCTGAAACAAGTAATAGATATATTTCTGAAAATCCCATAGCTTTGCTTACTGAACTGCACCCATTTTTACCTTTCTCAGTTTCAACACCTCTCACACTGCCCTTTCATCTCCCTCATTTTCTTTCTTCCTTCTCTCCTCTACTTACCCCTTTTGTATTCTTCCTTCTCCTCTTCCCCAACTCCTTACTCACCACCTCTCATCCCTCTCCCTACCCTTTTTGTTCTCTCTCCCATTCCCTGCACATGCTCCATTCCCTACCAGTCCCTCCCCCTCCTTTGTTTCCATTGTCCCTACTTGCCCTTTTCTCCTGCCTTCTTTCTCCTGGTTTACTCTTCTCTTTTCCCTCCCCTTCCTTTCTTGTGTCTTCCATCCTTTCCATTCCTCCCCACTGCTCCATTTACTACCCATCCATCCCCGCTCCCTTCCTCTCCTTTCTTCCTGTTCCCCTACCTTCCCTACTCTACACTCTTCCCCTCTCACCACCTTCCCATTCCCTTTCTCTCTCTCTCCTGTTTTCCCTTTTCCTGTTCTCTCCCCTGTACTCACAGCTTTTGTGTTCTTTAAACAGGGTCCTCCTTGGCTGGTGACTGGGGACCCCAATGTTCCAGTGATGCCACCTGGATTCATCCCCACTCCCCAAAAACCAGAAGCTGTAGTGCATGCAATGAAGGTAAAATGCTGCAGCCATTTTTTCCCTCCAAAAAATGCTTTTATTCACTGAATGAAACAACACAAGTCTTCCCCAAAGGTGCAGACTTAATTGGTGTTGGAACTGATCATCAAAACAATACTGAAGCGATCTTCGTGGACTGAAAAATGTTATTTCTTGTACCTGGAGAGAGGGCAGAGGTGCTGCATAGCCTAAACCTTGAATGATTGTGTCTGATGACAGAGGTAATCAGTGACTGCACAACAAAACTACCCAGCCAGTCCTGTTCCAATCACCCATGTCCAAACAGACCTTCAAATAACACTAATGGATGGCTGTTTTTCAAAATTTATTCTCGTTTTGTTCACAGGACTATCTTTTTTCACTTTGGTGTCCAGTTCTCTCTTGCTCTCTTCCTCGCCCCCTGCCTGGCCCCTCCTCCCCCAGACACATTGCTTCTCACTCATAGTTCCAGTTGGGAGCGTAGACTAGCCTAAACTGGGGCCTGTGTTATTCTATGGATTAGCTGATAGAAGAACCATACTTAATCAATAGGTCTTTTGACACCTGTACACTCTCATTCTTAAACCAGTCCCGACCAATAAAGTAAATAACTGGAAGCACTGGGTCATCTAAAACCTATGTGTGACAGATAGATTCCCCACTTGCACTAATAATGCAGCTGCTGCTCATCAGTTATTCTCATCCATTGTGTGGGAAAGTTATAACTTTGTTAGATCTTTAATGAGGTTCAAGCTCCATCCTGTTACCTCCATTCCCCCTCCCCCACTCTGTTCACCCATCGTACTAAATCTATAGCGTCTGTTTCCCATGCACTAAAGTCCTTAAATAGGACTTAATAGGGCTACCATTTTATGGTGACTGAATAAATCAAATTCTATTTTTATTGCATGTTTATTTTTATGTGATTCTGGGATTTTTAACCAATGTTTTGATGATTATATTTCTTTCCTCTATAATTGAATCAATTCCTTTATGGATTGGGGTCATTTTATCAATCTGCCCAGAGCTTTAGGGGGGGGAGGGGCAACACAGCAGGGATTCAGGTACAGAGTTCAGCAAGCCCCACCCAGCAGTACTAACCACTAATAATTCCTATTAAATAGCCCCTTGCAGGTCACACAACTCCATCTCTGGAGCAGCAATTCATAAAATTTACCATAAAAATTCCAATTCTGTTTCCTCCTTACATAGGATTAAGAGATTTGCCAGTGTTTTGCAGATCGAATTCCACAATTGTAGGATTTTTTCCAGGAAAACTACTTATCAGTGACCTTGATGCCACAGCATTCACAGGCACCTGGTATTTTCACAATACCACAAACAGAAATGCATCATTTAAAAAAAAAAACACCTATATCTTGGAAGCCAAGCAGATTGCTAACTAATCAACATGTACACTAACAGTTTATAATTAATCATACCTCACATTTGGTAGCTTTTCGGGTATTTTGTAGCTCTGAAGAGTGAAGTACATATTTTGTTGTCAAAGGAAGATCTGCACTGCTAAAGTACCTGGAATGCTGCTGTGAAAGGGATAATGGAAATCTGGAACTCTCTTCCCCAAAAAAGCTATTGAGGCTCGAGGGAGTTGAAATACAGATTAGCCATGATCTAATTGAATGGTGGAACAGGCCAGAGGGGCTGAAGGACCTACTCCTGTTCCTGATTTCTTGTGTGTCTTTTGGCTGTTGAATACGTCCTTTATTCTGTTCCATTGACTTTAATAGAATGCAATATGGGCCAGGCTGTATAGCAGGCAGAAAATGCCCTTTATGCACTTATTGCCCAAGACAACTTTCTACCCCACCAATATTTATTGCTGCTGCATTTAAGTTTAAAACATAATTTACTTTTCAATATTTGTTTTAAAAGCCCGCCTTCCTGCTCTGCCAAAGGCACGGACTCTTTTCGAGGTACCAACTATGCTAGTGCCCCTCTGATACTTTGCTCAAGTGGCCGTGTGGGAGATTGGACAGCGATTGTCAGCAGGCTGATTAACACTGGAAGGCATCGCGGCCACATCTGATGTTCAAACATAAGTCAGGAACCACTTGATAGAAATCAGTCTCCTTGTTTGATTTTATTTATTTTCCCTATAAATCAGTTAACTCAGCACAGAGTGGGGGTTTCGAACCTGGCCACCTGCTATGTGGCTCAGTTCTACATTGGGTACTACGTTAATCAACTGATGAAACGTGAACCCTTCATGAGAATGAATAGAAAGCTGGGCTTTTGTATTTAAGGTATGAGAATGCTAGCTACATACCACTAAACATTTTTGTGTAACTGCAAAGGGTTGAGTGTTCAAGTTGTGATTCAGAGTTTCTTCATTGTTAACTTGATGTGCATTTTGGGTTTTCAGGTCCTGGAAGTACATGACAATCTGGATAAGCAGTTGCCAGAAGACTGCGAACATGATGACTTGAGTGAGAAGGAGAAGGCCATTGTTCGCGAGATGTGTAATGTAAGGGTTCTGTTGTCTTAGTAATGTGATACAATACCATAACAGTACAATATCAGATAGCAGTGCCTCACACACACTGTTTACAACACCAGCCCACATGACAAAGTTACATTTAAGAAATAAGGAACAAAGATTGGTGAAGTGTTTGACTTTGCGTGATAGTGCAAGATGAGCGTTAGTGAATCAGCAGCTTGAAACGTATCTTGGTATTTGAGTCTGGTGTTGAGAATAGACTTTGGGTTAAAACCAACAGAAAGAATAACTGCTGAGTTAGCTATATGATTGTGCAGTTACATTTATACAGTATTTCCAGTTTCTGTACATTTCATGATGAATTAAAAACAGGAACTGCAGGAAACACTCAGCAGGTCAGGCAGAATCTGTACAGAGAGAAACGGAGTTAACATTTCAGGTCGATGACCTTACATGGTTGCTGACGTGATCTTTAGCTTGATCCAGTTAGTGCTGAAGTAGATGACTTCGGATAGAATAGCAGCAAATGCACACCAATTGGTTTCAGCATCCCCAGAGGAGGGAGGATTGTCCAGATTCCCCTCGCCTGATCGCTATTCACCAGTTGGTGCTGGAAGCACACGTAAGGATAGGATCAAGGTTAGCTGTGATAGCCCAAGCAATCGGATAACCAGGCAACCCTCACCATCCAGACTTTCACCGTGAGGTAGCAGAGGGAGCTGGATCCACTGGAATCCTGTTCCAGCAAGGAGTCAATGCTTCAGAAAGACAGGGGTGAGAAAGAATGAATGTGTAACAACTTAATCATCCTTGATTTCCACTTGGGAATGATACAGGAAAGAGAAAGAGTGTGTACGATGAGGTCATGATCTAACTGAATGGCAGAACAGGCTCAAGGGGCTGAATGGCCTCCTCCTGTTCCTGTGTTCCTTTCTATGTGTGGAGCTCCAGATTTAAAAAAAAGAGTGTGTCTGTCTGCAGATTTTGTTGAACTGTACCATGTCTACCCTTCAGGTGGTTTGGCGTAAGCTTGGAGATGCGGCTGGTTCGAACCCTTCCATCAGGCAACATCTCTCGGGCAATCAGTTCAAAGGACCTTTGTAGTTCTGTTGCCTGCAAGGTCTGAACTCTGCAGACTTGCGGCAAGGATAGAAACACATTCTCATTGAATCAGTACACAAGTGGAAAGACTAGAACTTCTGAGAAGTGTAATTTTGGCCAATGTCTCAACTTGGCCCTACCTACTGTCTGGATGTGAAGAAGGACACTGACGTGTGCCTACAGTGGTGGAGAGTTCTACAATGTGCTGACCACAAAGTAAATGTAAATTACTTGTTATATATAGCTGACTGTACATGCAGCTCAGGTAAGGTGTACTGCACAGCATACAGCAGTTACATGCATTGATTTAATGGAGTCTGTGTAGAGAGGTTAATTAAAATATTTTGATCTCTGTATAATGTTGAATAATCTTCCCCTCCACCCCTCTCCCTGATTATCCCATCCACATTAATGATTGATACGACTACGTTATGAGCAGGCTGCTTTGAGTGCAGTGTTTCCTCATTACATTACTTGGAATGGACAATATTGCTGGAAGGTATTATAAGCAAATCCTAGTTCACTCCAGAATTGGCCTTTATAGCCACTCCAGGCGCTGCTTCACAAACCACTGACCACCTCCAGGCACGTATCCATTGTCTCTCGAGATAAGGAGGCCCAAAAGAAAGTTCCAGTATATGTAGCACCAGTTCCATGGAGGCTGTTCAGCAGGATCAATGTGAAAAGGAGGTCACATTTCCATTCACAGGAGTACTTGACCCTCAAATACACCTGTCCCTTAGTGTATAGGTGTACAGCTTCTGCTGAACAGGCCTGTAACCAGCTTTTGTTTACAAACCTGTTCAGCCCTAAGCCAACAGAACAGAGTATCTGAAAGTGTTCAAATGATGAGACTTCCGCTGGTAAAAGATGCAGCCAATTAAGGATGAAATATAATTTTCTTCAAAGGGAAAGTATTCTTTTCTCTGACAGAATTTCTTGTCGGCGTTTGCTCTATGTTAGACTATTTTAAGAAATCTGATGGATCTGCCCCCACTGTAAAAATATATTTGCAGTTTTCCAGCGAAATAGTGTCCCAGCTCCCTTTTTTGGTGCTGGTGGTGGAAAGCTGTGTGCTGTTTTTGGGACTGAAGTACACATGAAATTGATGTAGTAAAGATCATCAATGACTGAGCAATTCGGAAGTAAATGAGTGAAGCACAGTTTTTGGTTCGGTGGAATAAGTTTTATCCAATCAAAATCACTAATGCCGTTTCACTGAGCATTGCACCTTTGCCTGAACTGTTGCCCGCTTTAACTTTTGAAGCCCGCCTATGCAATCAAATGGAATACTGTCTCTTTAAGAGATGATGGCGAGACTTCAGGATTGAAATGGTAACAGAGGGAATAACTAGATGTCAGGCAGTACTGTTGTAAGCTGTGGGATAGAGAATGGCCCAGTACCAATTACTTCATGTTAAGTGAGTCACTGTAAGAGGCGCTTAAGATCAGCACTGGTTTTGAATTGAACAAAACAGTGTGAAGTGAAATTTCAGGGATTTTCTATTTCCAATTGATTTAAGAGTGCACATGGAAAGTATTCTATAAACTCATTAATGAGAATGTTTTCATTGCACTGGGAGGGCGAATTTGTTAACCTTGTAACACCTTTAGACCCCAGATATACAAGCATACCAGTGTCAACATGAAGAAAGTTCTTTTGACCCAGTAGCTAACCTCTACAATTTAGTTCCTGCATTGACCATTTTTCACTTCACTCCTGCCTCAACCCCATTGGCTTCTCCGGTCTGTTCAATTCCATATTGGGTGCATCTTTCTCTGGTTACTAATGTGAGTGACCTGCGTGATTTTCCCACATACATTAGTGATAGAAGGAAGACGCAAAAGATATGTATAAAGAACCGAATCACATTTCTCAGAATTTCACATAGGGAATTATTTCCAAGTTTAATGATGTATGTATATATATATATATATATATATATATATATATATGAAAGCACTACAGCCATTTTGTGCACAGCAAAATTCCACGAACGGTAGTGAAATAAATGACCCATTAGGCAGTGGTTGAAGGAGAATTGGTCAGAATAGCTCCCTGCTCTTCGAATAGTGCCAATGCCATGTTTAACGTTCACCTAAAATAGTAATGGATACTGTGTTTTAACATCTCATCTGAAGAACAACACTCATGCAGTGCAGGATTAGAGTGTTGGTCTAGCTTGTGTATGCAAGTAAGGGCTTCCAAAAACAACAACTATTTACATTTATATAGTGTCTTCAATGTAGTTAAACATCGCAAGGTCCTTCACAAGAGCGTCATCAGTAAAAACTGGCATTAAGTCGAAGAAGGAGACATTAGAACAGGTGAAAAAAAAGCTTGGTCAAAGTAGTAGGTTTTAAGGAGCATCTTAACAGAGGAGAGAGAGAAGCCACTTGGAGTACTTGAAGAAAAAGACAACTAACATAACATTTGACTGAACAATCTGGCCCTCCCCAGGACAACACCAGCCAAACAAACATTTTAATTTGTTTTAACATAGAGTGACTTTATACGTCAGTGTTCAACACAGGCAATGCAAGGCGCAATGGATTGAATCTGTTTCTGCCTGTGCCTGATTTGATTGTATGGTGGTTTGACTGCTATTCCCTGGTGATTTGTGGTTGGGAGTGTGTTTATTTTGCTAGTTTCAACTTGCCTTCCTTAAACTGGTAGCTGATGCATCTCCAATGTAATCTGATCCTGGTACCTCTGAGATGAGAATCTGAAGCAAATTGGCAGAAAGTATGCACCAGTTACATGGAGAAACTTCACTGTACTTTATCTTAGATTAAAATTATTCCACAAAGAGCCACTGCCCACTACCAAAAGAACAGTAGGACAATAATATTTATATAGTGCTGTTCATATGAAGCAGGAGTACAGTTGACCTAAAGCATACTGAGAGTATATGTAACATCTGGTGTGACACTGACCATATAGAACAAGAGCCTATAGATTTGCTCTGTGGCCTATTCTCAGTCGATTATCGAGTGAGGTAGAAGTTGAGGGCATTATAATTAGTCTCCTTATATCTGGGCTAGGATGAGTTAAACAACTTTTGTGTGTGTGTGTGTGTAAGTGGAATGCCAGTCGAGGATAGGATCAGGCCTGACCCCCATTGTTGATTAGATGACTGCTACCCACTGTCCAGGTCACAAGTGAAGAAAGGGGAGGTACAGGAGAGCTAAAGCTCAAGAATCCCAGCACCTTCCAGGTTGGAGGGACAACAAGAGACGAATAGAGGAGGAATGAAAATTGTAGCTCAAGATTCACAAGCATTGTCACACTGGACTGATGCCAACAGGACACTCACAGTTCTTCACACAGCGAGCTTGCAGACTCAGCTGGACATCTGGGAAGGTGATCAGTATCCTGAGGGAAGAAAAGTGAAAAGAAGTCAAGACACCATCATTGTTGTCTAATCACTAGTTGGTTCAGGGTGGCAGAGGTCTGTAATCAGATAGTATAAAGTGGGAGACTTCATATTGGAAAATTTAATATCAACTGGGAGATATTAAATCCAAGCTTTATTTTTAAATGGCAGACATTTCCATGTTGCCGTATTCACTGTATGGAAACCATAAGGATTGCTGGGAATTATACCAGGTTCAGGCTTCCTTTATCTTGCTGTGGACCTGCTACTAAATCTATCACAACAAAAACAAGAAATGCTGGATTCACTCAGCAGGTCTGGCAGCATCTGTGGAAAGAGAAGCAGAGTTAACGTTTCGGGTCAGTGACCCTTCTTCGGAAGTTCCGAAGTTCCGAAGAAGGGTCACTGACCCGAAACGTTAACTCTGCTTCTCTTTCCACAGATGCTGCCAGACCTGCTGAGTGAATCCAGCATTTCTTGTTTTTGTTTCAGATTTCCAGCATCCGCAGTATTTTGCTTTTATTAACTAAATCTATCACTCCTGGGTGAGCCTTTTGTGCTTACAATAGGCTGAATTAAACTTTGGCAGGGTTACACTGAGGAGTTTTAAATGGGTATGAGATTCACAATCTGAAACATCTTGGGGCATTTGGAGCTCTTAAAGGTGAAGGGACCTTTTCAATATTTTGTTACAGGCCCTGTTCTAGCCAATGTGTTCTGAAAAGAACTTCATTCATCAGTTTGTCCTAAGAAAAGAATGGTAACATTTAATTTTCAATCTGATCCTTGGTCAAACTAGAATTCTGAAAGTCAAATTCTAAAGGCAGCTGTGTATTTTCTGAGCACTAACCTCCTTGTAAATATACCATCCGGAACAATCTTTCCTTTTACCTCAGAATATTGTAATGTAATAGCTATACACTGGAATATGGGGATTTCCCAATACCATTTTGTTTTCTGACAGTATACTATTTTAATAAGATAACAGTATAAATTTATCATATATAAATATATATATATTAAAAAGTCATTTTTAAGAGTCATTTTGCTGAGATATTTCTGCCTCTGTTGAGGAAGGAAAGATTCAATCCTATTCCTTTGATGATTGTGATTTGATTGTTGCAGTGGGTTTAAAAATAAACCATGGATTTTTTTAAGGGTATTACATGCATGTATCACATCACTACCATCAGAAAAAAATTGGTGGAAATAAATATAGTCCACGTATTTTAAAAGGATAAATTCTAAAAGGTTTGTCCACCTATTGCTGACATCCCTTCGATTAATGGCTTCTTGCCCCATTTGTTTTATTGATGACAGATTACAGACATTGTATTATGGTTTATAGATGGATTCTACTTGGAGACGCTGATCCCCTCTTTAAACAAACACACGCAGTACGCATTTACAGTCCAGGAATAATCAATGAAAAGCATCAAGACTTTCTATTTGGTTTTAACATATTTTCGTTTTATCCTAAACTCCTTTAAATGCAGTACTGTCCAATCTTTAAAAAAAAAAATCCATTTTATTTCGCAATAATGATTTTGTTTATGCCTCCTTTGTTTTTATGGCTGAAGGAAGCATGTTGACAAAACTTAAAAGAATAAAGACTCTTAAAACTTCCAACAGAATTAATTATGATGCATTACCATTGCCCTAACATGGGTACAAGTTTTCAAAAAAATGCTTTCAATAATCAATAGCTCTTAAATAAAAACAGGAATTCATAGTAGGCCCTTCAGCACCTGGAGAGAATAAAAGACTAACGGTTAAAATTTTAGCTCAAGAACATCAGTCAGAACTCTGATCATTCGGTTTCCTGAATTTCTTTTCAATTGTTTAGTGTGAGAGGACTGGTGAGATTGGGTAAGCGTCTCTGAAGACAAATTGAGCTTGACTACATTGAATATAAGCAGTGATCTGGTAATTAACCCAGAGGGTTTGAGTGATTTATACTAATTAATCCCTCTTCTTCAAGCTGGTGCACTCAGTACTATCAGCACTTAATAACCAAAAGGAAAATACAACACTTACATTTATAAACATAGCATCTTATTGAAGTCTACCAATAATATATTGAGGGGATTTGTGAGAAAAACAAAGTTTAAAAAAAAGAGTTAAAACTTTTTTTTTAAGCGCTGGAATCTGTATTTAGACGAAATGGATAGATGTAGGAAAAACTAAGTTGATCCAGTTCAGTTCTGGAATCGAATTCAGAACTTGTCCCTAGTTATTGGATTGGTAAGTTTTAGGATGGTTGATAAATTACTGACGTGATGACCCATTGCTTGTTAATAGTGACTGAGTACAGGAATGTTAGGATGTTTATAGAGTTTAAGGTGTCCATTGTGGTAATGGTATCTGGACAAGTGTTGGCAGTTTAAGGCTATGTTCCCATTTCTGAATCCTCCAAAGGTTGGAGCTTGATTGCTACAATGCTGAAGCCGTCACACCAAGACTATTGATGAAATAACTGAGTCTAAATGGACACCTTAAACTGTCCCTTAAACTTTTCAGATCATCCCAATTGTTCTGCGCCTTGATGTAGCTGATACATCATACTGTGGACATAACTGGACTAGGAGTCTGTATGCTTTGATGATATTACATGATACAATATTAGGATCAATGGATATCATTCAGGAACTTGTTCCATCTCTGGGTCCAGGTATTAATCTTTGTACTTGGTACGGTAGGTGTTTAGTTAGAGGATGATTTACACTGCTTGGCTGAAACAGCATATAATTGAAAGGCTGCTGTTTAATTGGCTGCGACTGTTGATCTCCACAACCCCTTTATAATTCCAATTCCCACTTTTCTTGGCCAGTCAATAAATCATATTGATTAGGTTTTCTTTCACCGTTTTACAAGTAATGATAAAAATGAATTATCCTTACTCAACCTGTTATTAATCATTTCTCTTAGTAGCATATCTAATCGTTATCTAACAGCAATGATTGTACCACTGTAGAAATCTGCGGTCTTTGGATTTTTTTTTGTTGCAATGTCTGTAGTAAATCTTTGAACTGCATGTTCTTTAAAGAAGTACTGATTCCCCGATGACCTACTGAGGAAAGGTACTGATCTCTATTATTAAACCATACAGACCAGAATGTTCCGGGTTCAATCTCTGGAATTCTCTCCCCCAAAAGACTGTGGAAGCTGGAGCTTTCAAGATGGATAGATTTTTGTTGGGTAAGGGTATGAAGATATGGAGCAAAGGCAGTTAAAGCAGGTCAGCCATGATCAAATTGAATGGCCCTCGGGCCCAAATGACTTGCATCTATTATCTTCCTATGTTCCTCTGGTCTGTGTTAAGATTGGGGCACTACCAGTGGCTGAGCACCCTCGGTTTACTGAGAGAAACAGCAGTGGTATTCCTGCTTGCTAACCAGTGATTAGCACTGGAAAATGCACTTGTATGTGCACCACAGGGAGAACCAGATCAGGTTAGGTTTAAATAACCCAGAGACACTCACAGTATAGCCTCACAGATGAGGAATGGCAGCTTAGGCCAGCCAGTGCCCTGTGAAGTGTAACCCCACATGGGTCTGTGCCTTCAGGAGCAATTTTGAGGGAAAAAAATCTTCAGCTTGTTTTTGTCATGCTTTATTTACTGGCCACTGATTCTACATTGGAGTTAAGCAGGCTTGTGTCCTGACTGCTTGGACAGCACACCAGAAGGTACCAGTGTCTCCACAGGAACTTCCTCACCACGTACACATTGCCCATTCTCTGAGTTTCACAGTATTAGTTACTCTTCGCAGCTTTTGTTCTCCTGCTGCCTGAGTCGCACCAACTTGGGTCAATCCTGATGACACCCGGTGCTGTATTGGCCGTCTGAAAACCAGAAGATGACCAATAAACAACACATTGTTACTTCAGTAGGAACAGCTAATACACCCAGAGAATTTCCCAGCTGATGTAAGTGGAATGTTCTTTTTGGATCACTCTAGATCTGCCAGGGCTGTGGGTCTCAGCTCAAATCCAGCAAGTGGCCAATGGTATCAGCTGCTCACTGGCCCAGGTATCTTCCCAACTCTGAAGATAAATTCATGCAGTCAATAGCTTTTCGGCCAAGGTGGGCAAATGGGAGGGAAACTCTCTGTTCTGTCATAGGAGCAAGATACGAAAAGGTATGTGTAATACCCTTGCAGATAATTTCCTTAATGTGAATGTATGACAAGAAAGGCACAGAGGAGACAATCAGGCCCTTTGTTGCTCACCCAATCTGTTCAATGATGCAGCCATCCTTGTCAGTAATGCTAGCTAGTGGCAGAAGCAAAAACTGAGAGAGAGAAACGAAACCATCAACACTTTCAAGAAAAAAAATCTGGGGAATTCATCCCAAACTTCCGGAGACAACCAAACAAACTTGATAGTTAGACACGGTATGTAACTAGATATACTTTATTAATCTCCACAACCCCTCCAATGATCCGAAAGCCACGAGGAACATAAAGACGGTAAAGCCATCTCTAACCATCTGGCCAGACTCAAAAGTCACAACATTCATCTCGCACTTGATTTCATGCTCCTCAGCCCCCTTATCCATCAAAAATGTATCCATTACCCTCTTGAAATTTCTATGTGCATGCACATGCATGTTGGCCTGCAGATTCTGAGCCTTTATCTTAATATTGAGCCCTGAACAAAAAATTGAACAGAATGTGAATCGTGCTTTATACCAGAACTTGCAAAGCCAGAGGTAGCAAGTTGCCATGGTATCCTTCACTTCCTATGTGCAATGCTAGTAGCCTTGTAGCAATTGTCTGTATTTGAATAAGTGCAGGTGCATGCATGGTGCAGTTAATCATTTGTTTGTGATATTCTGCAGACAGGGCTGTTGTGTTGGTAAGCTGTGTATTAAAGGTTGCTTTTGATGAGGATTGTACAGAAAAAGCCAGGGTTCTTGTTTCAAGATAAACCTCTCTTTTAGTTTTAAAAAAATGGCTGCATCATACTAGTTTTTTCTCTCCAATACAATAGTTCAATTTTTGAGAAGTTTCGAAGTCCATGTTTTGCTATTACATTTGTTTGCCAGTTTGCAGATTCTAGCGGTTGTGTCTAAAGTCTCAGGGAAACTATTATTCCCTCCTCCAAATCTTTCCTTTCTTCATGAATAAGCCACACACACCATAATGGCCAAATAGGTTTGGGAGGTCATGCTTTCAGGAGAGGGCGCAAGAAGAAAAGATTGGCTGGAAATTAAACATTATTTTCTTTGTTACCACTACAGTTGAGCTAAAGGTTGCTAAAAACCTAGAGTGCATGTTTCCAAACATTTGTACATACCACTATCAAAACTGCGGCCGTTCCAGCAAAATAGCACCATTGCCACCTGATAAATGATAATTACTGAGGTGGAACTTAGTTATCTGTAGAATTCCAGTTTAACCTACAAAAAACACAACAGATTAATTCTAACTCAACCTGCCTCCTGAAGAAGCTGCATTGAGAGAATCAGAATGGCGGTGGGGGCAAGGGAGTAAAAGGGGAGTTTTTTCCTGCGGGAATTATCAATAGATGTGTATGTTTTAAAAAGAAAACTAGAAAAAATGCAGAATGAGAGTAGATCAACTGTGAATATAAAAGATGAATATTTTGATACGGTTGTGAAGCGACCATGTTAACTACATGAGTAGAATTGCAACTGATGTTTCACTGTGGAACTTGTGATGAGGAAATTCCAGCTGTCATTTTTCCTGCTGTATATGTACGTGTTGATTCTGTAAAACAATGAACCGTGTTGCTCTTTGAACTGCTCTTTCTGTACATATTGAACGCTCTGTGGGCCTGGCGTGGATTTGTATTTTTCCCCACCCCACCCCGAAGTATTTTTTTTAAAACAACAATTTTAGCTTTCGATATTTTAGTTAATGAAAGGAAATATGTCTCATAGGAACTGTTAACTGGCTTCAAAACAAAATAAAGCATACAGATTCTTTTGTGCAATTGTGTGCCTTTGTTTTTGAATTATGCAAAGATAAAGCACAGATAAGGGTGGGCTAACTCGGCCTTCGATTGCTAACGGCCAGTTCTTGCCATCCCAGCATATTTTAACTGCATCTTGATTGATTTCAGTGTTTCTTTGCTTCCACTTCTGCACCTAAAAGACTGTCCAAGGTACAGTGCGAAAGAGCGATTCCTGATACCAGTCCCCAGCGTTACCAGTTAGTATTGAAGTCCTGATTTGTGTTCTACACGACCTGCAGTTTACAACTAAAGATTGTTTGTTGTTTTTGTAAACCATCATACTTCTTTACATATATATATATTTTATGACCGGGTGAGGAAGGGGTCTCGGGCTCCCCTCTTGCCCCTTTCCTGGTTTGGCCATAACAGGGTTTATCTTTTAAAACACAGAGATTTTAGCTTACCACCTCAGTGAGTCTTTGCTCACTTCCCTCTAATTGTAATTGCAAATGAACCAGACAGACAGGTTTTCTTAGGTTTAAACAAGAAAGATGTAAGTTTATTAGCCTTACCACTCTAACTCGGTTAGAATTACTAAAATATGTGACAGAACCACATTAGCATGCACATGAGAGAAACACACACACAAATAGATACGGAGGGTGTTGAAGTAGAGTTCACAATAAATGGAATACAGGTACTGTCTTCTGTCTTCTTTGTAATGTCTTTGATTGAAGTTGAGGTCTTGTAGTTCTCTCTGGGGCCCAGTGCACAAATTCAGACTTGCTTCTCTGGTACCAAAAGGCCAAAGATATGCTTTGCCTATAATCTTGAAGCGTAGAAACTGCCACCGTGGTTTGCCTGGGACTTTGCTGAAGAGAGAAAGAGAGAGAGAGAGACCTTCCTTCTCTTTGGCTTCGAATTGCAGTCTGTTCCTTTCTGTGGCACAATTCAAAAAGACCCCAGTCTGGCCAGTAAGTAGGTCATGTGAAACATGACATTGTTTGAAACAGCAGCTTTCTGTGGGTGGGGTGGGGGGGGGAGTTGCTGGACTTCAAAGCTCTCCAGACACACTTGGTGGGGGCTGGAGTTCTGGCTGTTAGACAGTCAAAGGATGTGGATTACCACTATTGCCCAGACCAATCTAGTTAATTGAATCAGTGAGCACTCCCATTGTCTCTCTATTCAACTGTCTCTCAGAATGACGTATGAGGAGAGATTGAGTCAGTTAGGATTATATTCACTGGAGTTCAGAAGAGTAAAGGGGGATGTCATAGAAACCTATAAAATTCTAACAGGACTTGACAGGGTAGATGCAGGAAGGATGTTCCCGATGGTGGGGGAGTCCAGAACCAGGGGTCATAGTCTAAGGATATGGGGCAAACCTTTCAGGACTGAGATGAGGAGAAATTTCTTCACCCAGAGACTGGTGAGCCTGTGGAATTTGCTACCACAGAAAGCAGTTGAGGCCAAAACATTGTATGTTTTCAAGAAGGAGTTAGATATAGCTCTCGGGTCTCAAGGGATCAAAGGGTATGGCGTGAAAGCCGGAACAGGCTGCTGAGTTGGATGATCAGCCATGATAATAATGAATGGCGGAGCAGGCTCGAAGGGCTGAGTGGCCTACTCCTGCTCCTATGTTTCTATGTAGAATGCAAATGTGCAACCATGTTTTCAGCTGCTCAGCTCTGTTGTTTGTGCAATTTCCAGTAAATAAAAAGGTTCGCGTAGTGTCCAATATGACAACATTAATACTTTTCCATTTGGCAGGTGTGATTTCTGTCTCCATTTTTAAAAAACATTGCTGTTTTCTCCCCTTGCCTTTGCTGACTCAGACTGAGGTTTCATGGTGAACCTCAGCCCTCTAATACCTCACAGGTAGACGTCCTTCATACCTTGGTCTGGATGCTGCTGGATTACTGAACAGTCAAGCTCATTCAGGAGCAGGAAACTTGGGCAACTTTACACTCAGCCTTTGATTAATTGTAGCATTTTGATTGTCTTCTTGTCAACTCAACATATGTGTTAAGCATTTGGCCACTAAAGAATCTGCACTTATATAGCATCTTTCACATCCTCAGGATTTTTCTGATTGCTTCATTGCTAATTAATTACTTTTTAGTCGTTTGATAGTACAGTACTTGAGTATTGCTGAAAATAGAAACATTTTGTCGAAGCTTTTTGTCTTGCACTCATCAGGACTATTTGTAAGAATACCAATGTAAGGGGAAGCAACAAAATAAGTGACAGCCATTCGCTAGTTCATTCCTCAGGGCAATGCCTTGACCAATCAGTCACGCTGCCTGGTTTAAATTTCAAGCAAAGCTTGGCAGTTAACAGCTGGTGCATTCTCCATGGCAACGCCTCTATCAATCTCAGTCCCCGTGCCATCCAATCAGCACTCTCTCTCATACAGTATAAATTTGTTGCGTCCCTTACATCGGTATTCTTGTGAAGTGTCCTGATGAGTGCAAGACGATATGCTTCTACAAAATGTCTCTATTTGCAGCAATACTTAATTACTTTTTGCTGTCCAGTCACAAGAAAGGTCCCTAAAACAGCAAATGAGGAAAATGACTGGATATTCTGTTTTAGGTGCATTGGTTGGGCGGAGAAATGTGAGCCAGGATGTCAGGAAAACCAATTAAAATATTGTCACAAGATCCCTTGCTATCCACCTGTTGCTAAGAACAGGCTTCAATAATGAAAAGCAATCAGGCATAATCCAACAATAGGAACAATTGGGAGTCGTATAACTTTTAGAAACCATTCTTGCAGGTTATGTTAGGTTATAACCATTTTCTGATCTCGAGGAACAGGATAATCATAAGTCAACGGACGGTATGGTTGAAACACTCACCCCTCCCCCCCCCCCCCCCCCACCCCCCACCCCCCACCCCCACCCCCACGCTCGAAGAGACAGTTATGGGGAATGAATAAATACAACATTGTGCCCTATATTTTAGATGCCACACCAGTGACCTATTGCTTCAAACAGACGAGAAAAGTCTCTAGTGCACTCGCAGGTCTCTGCTGAATTTAAACTCAGCTGTCTCACCTGTGGGTGCTCTTATATTTGGCGTCAGCATCCTGTGCTAGAGGAGCAAGTCAGGGATCCTGCTTCTGATTGCTCTCCAGTGCCTCTCAGCATATGTACGGATGCCAGATGAGGACACTGCCTGATTCAGCTGTCATGCCGCCATGGTTGAATAGCTTGCTGACACTACCAGATGATTAATGGTTCCAGAAGACTGTCATCTATGAAACTATGCTCCAGCTGTGTTAGTAACATAGGAGTCAAAGGTGAGATAAACAGAAGAACTTCTAGAAACAGATTTGAGTGTAATGATCTTCGAGTACAACAGTGTGGTGAATGCCTTTACATTTAAGCTTTGGGTTATCTATTTAACTCACATAAAAATGTCTGGTCAGCAGATAGCTAACATCTGCCATAAAGAAACAAAGTACCAAATCAATTTTTATTTAGCCTAAAGAAATATGAATAAATAGTGCCATGGGTTACTGAATACTGTATCAGAAGTATTAATAGAAAGAACGATGTTTAAATTAAATAGCCAGGGGTTGTCACCCAATGGTCATCAATCCTCTGCTCCCTCACCCAATGGTCATCAATCCTCTGCTCCCTCACCCAATGGCCATCAGTCCTCTGAATTTCCACCCAGTAGCTAGCAGTCACAGATCATAGAACAGTACAGCACAGTACAGGCCCTTCGGCCCACGATGTTGTGCCGACCCTTTAACCTACTCAAAGATCAAACTACCTACATACCCTTCATTCTGCTATCATCCATGTACCTATCCAAGAGTCGCTTAAATGTCCCTAATGTATCTGCTTCTACTACCACCGCTGGCAGTGCATTCCACGCACCCACCACTCTCTGTGTAAAGAACCTACCTCTGACATGTCCCCTAAACCTTCCTCCAATCACCTTAAAATTATGCCCCCTGGTGATAGCCCTTTCCGCCCTGGGAAAAAGTCTCTGGCTATCCACTCTATCTATGCCTTTCATCATCTTGTACACCTCTATCAAGTCACCTCTCATCCTTCTTCGCTCCAATGAGAAAATCCCTAGCTCCCTCAACCTTTCTTCATAAGACATGCCCTCCAGTCCAGGCAGCATCCTGGTAAATCTCCTCTGCACCCTCTCTAAAGCTTCCACATCCTTCCTATAATGAGGCGACCAGAACTGAACACAATATTCCGTGTGGTCGAACCAGGGCCTCATAGAGCTGCAGCATAACCTCGCGGCTCTTAAACTCAATCCCCGTTAATGAAAGCCAACACACCATACGCCTTAACAACCCTATCAACTTGGGTGGCAACTTTGAGGGATCTATGGACGTGGACCCCAAGATCCCTCTGTTCCTCCACACTACCAAGAATCCTGTCTTTAAGCCTGTATTCCGCATTCAAATTTGACCTTCCAAAATGAATCACTTCACACTTTTCCAGGTTGAACTCCATCTGCCACTTCTCAGTCCAGCTCTGCATCCTGTCAATGTCCCGTTGCAACCTACAACAGCCCTCCACATTATCCACAACTCCAGCAACCTTTGTCATCGGCAAACTTACTAACCCAGCCTTCCACTTCCTCATCCAAGTCATTTATAAAAATCACAAAGAGCAGAGGTCCCAGAACAGATCCCTGCAGAACACCGCTGGTCACCGAGCTCAATGCTGAATACTTTCCATCTACTACCACCTTCTGTCTTCTATGGGCCAGCCAATTCTGTATCCAGACAGCCAAATTTCCCTGTATCCCATGCCTCCTTACTTTCTGAATGAGCCTACCATGGGGAACCTTATCAAACGCCTTGCTAAAATCCATATACACCACATCCACTGCTCTTCCTTCATCAATGTGTTTTGTCACATCCTCAAAGAATTCAATAAGGCTTGTGAGGCATGACCTGCCCCTCACAAAGCTATGCTGACTATCTCTAATCAAACTATGCTTTTCCAAATAATCATAAATCCTGTCTCTCAGAATCCTCTCCAATAATTTGCTCACCACCGATGTAAGACTGACTGGTCTGTAATTCCCAGGGTTATCCCTATTCCCTTTCTTGAACAAGGGAATAACGTTTGCCACCCTCCAATCATCTGGTACTACTCCAGTGGACAGTGAGGACGCAAATATCATCGCCAAAGGCGCGGCAATCTCTTCCCTCGCTTCCCACAATAACCTTGGGTACATCCTGTCTGGCCCCGGGGACTTATCTATCCTCATGTCTTTCAAAATTTCCAGCACATCCTCCTTCTTAACATCAACCTGTTCAAACATATCAGCCTGTTTCACGCTGTCCTCACAAACGACAAGGTCCCTCTCACTAGTGAATACCGAAGCAAAGTATTCATTAAGGACCTCCCCTACCTCCTCCGACTCCAGGCACAAGTTCCCTCCACTATCCCTGATCGGCCCTACCCTCACTCTGGCCATCCTCTTGTTCCTCACATAAGTGTAGAACGTCTTGGGATTTTCCTTAATCCTACCCGCCAAGACTTTTTCATGTCCCCTTCTAGCTCTCCTAAGTCCATTCTTCAGTTCCTTCCTGGCTACCTTGTAACCCTCTAGAGCCCTGTCTGATCCTTGCTTCCTCAACCTTAAGTAAGCTTCCTTCTTCCTCTTGACTAGCTGTTCCACATCTCTTGTCATCCAAGGTTCCTTCACCCTACCATCCCTTCCTTGCCTCATCGGGACAAACCTGTCCAGCAGTCGCAGCAAGTGCTCCCTAAACAACCTCCACATTTCTGTCGTGCATTTCCCTGAGAACATCTGTTCCCAATTTAAGCTCCCCAGTTCCTGCCTAATAGCATTGTAATTCCCCCTCCCCCAATTAAATATTTTCCCATCCCGTCTGCTCCTATCCCTCTCCATGACTATAGTAAAGGTCAGGGAGTTGTGATCACTATCACCGAAATGCTCTCCCACCGTGAGATCTGCCACCTGGCCTGGTTCGTTGCCAAGCACCAAATCCAACATAGCCTCCCCTCTAGTCGGCCTATCTACATATTGAGTCTGGAAACCTTCCTGGACACACCTGACAAAATCTGCTCCATCCAAACTATTTGCACTAAGGAGGTTCCAATCAATATTAGGGAAGTTGAAGTCACCCATGACAACAACCCTGTTACTTCTGCACCTTTCCAAAATCTGCCTCCCACTCTGTTCCTCCGTGTCTCTGTTGCTATTGGGGGGTCTATAGAAAACTCCCAATAAAGTGACTGCTCCTTTCCTGTTTCTGACTTCCACCCACATTGACTCAGTCGATAAACCCTCCTCGACGACCTCCCTTTCTGCAGCTGTGATACTATCCCTGATTAGCAATGCCACTCCCCCACCTCTTTTACCTCCCTCCCTATTCCTTTTGAAACATCTAAACCCCGGAACATCCAACATCCATTCCTGCCCCTGTGATATTCAAGTCTCCGTAATGGCCACAACATCGTAGCTCCAAGTATTGATCCATGCTCCAAGTTCATCACCCTTATTCCTGACACTTCTTGCGTTAAAATAGACACACTTCAACCCATCATACTGGCTGTAACTTTGCCCTGTCAACTGTCTAATCTTCCTCACAGACTCTCTGCACTCTGTATCTGCCTGTTCAACAGCTACCCCATCCACTGATCCGTGGCTCCGGTTCCCATCCCCCTGCCAAACTAGTTTAAACCCTCCCGAAGAGCTCTAGCAAACCACCCGCCCAGAATATTGGTGCCCCTCCAGTTCAGATGCAACCCGTCCTTCTTGTACAGGTCCCACCTTCCCCAGAAGGTATCCCAACGATCCACATATCTGAAGCCCTCCCTCCTACACCGGCTCTGTAGCCACGTGTTCAGTTGCACTCGCTCCCTGTTTCTAGCCTCACTAGCACGTGGCACCGGTATCAATCCTGAGATTACTACTCTGCTCATCCTGCCTTTCAGCTTCCAACCTAACTCCCTATATTCGCTTTTCAGGTCCTCATCCCTTTTCCTAGCTATGTCATTGGTACCGATGTGTACCACGACTTCTGGCTGCTCCCCCTCCCCCTTAAGAATCCTGTAGACTCGATCCGAGACATCCCTGACCCTGGCACCCGGGAGGCAACATACCATCTGGGAGTCTCATTTGCGACCACAGGATCTCCTGTCTGTTCCTCTAACCATTGAATCTCCTATCACTATTGCTCTCCTATTCTCCCCCTTCCCTTCTGAGCCACAGAGCCAGGCTCAGTGCCAGATACCTGGCCGCTGTGGCTTTCCCCTGGTAGGTCGTCCCCCCCAGCAGTATCCAAAACGGTATACTTATTATTGAGGGGAACGGCCACAGGGGATCCCTGCACTGTGCGCCTATTCCCTTTCCCTCCCCTGACGGTCACCCAGCTACCTTTATCCTGTAACTTAGATGTCACTACTTCCCTATAACTGCTCTCTAGCACCCCCTCAGCCTCCTGAATGATCCGAAGTTCATCCAGCTCCAGTTCCCTAACGCAGTCTATGAGGAGCTGGAGTTGGGTGCACTTCTCGCAGGTGAAATCAGCAGGGACACAAGTGGTGACCCTTACCTCCCACATCCTGCAAGAGTAGCATACAACTGCCCTAGCTTCCATCCCTCACTTAATTATCATTCTTTGTGTGAGCACAGTGAGGGTGCCAGGGCAGCACAGTGGTTAGCACCGCAGCCTCACAGTCCAGCGACCCCGGTTCAATTCTGGGTACTGCCTGTGTGGAGTTTGCAAGTTCTCCCTGTGTCTGCGTGGGTTTCCACCGGCTGCTCCGGTTTCCTCGCACAAGCCAAAAGACTTGCAGGTTGGTAGGTAAATTGGCCATTATAAATTGCCCCTAGTATAGGTAGGTGGTAGGGAAATATGGGGATGTGGTAGGGATATGGGATTAGTGTCGGATTAGTATAAATGGGTGGTTGATGGTCGGCACAGACTCGGTGGGCCGAAGGGCCTGTTTCAGTGCTGTATCTCTAAACTAAACTAAATCTATGGACATTAAAAGAAATCTTAGATTTATAAATTGACTGTGGACAACACTCAGGTCACTTTACAAATGGTTTAAAAGTAGAAGTCCTATTTCTGGACTTATGAGCAATAAGCCCCTTCCAATTTAGAAATAAACTGAATAATATGAAAGTTGGTCAGCATAGAGTCATTTATGGCACAGGAGGCCGCCATTCAGCCCATCGAGCCTATGCCGGTTCTCCATGGTGCTAGCCTGTCAGTCCCTTTCCTCCGCTTGAACCCCATAGCCCTACAAGTCTAAAGTAAGCCCTGCAGTAGTTGGTGAACTCATCAGAACCTCTTTAGCATGTCTTTAAATTATGTGAGGGAATCAGGGGAAAGGTGAGGAGTCAGGGGACATTGAGGTAAATGTCACCATTCTATGGGCAGTAGGAGTTCCTGTCTTGGCTTACTGGCTACAGCAGCACCTCATTTGTCACTAAACTACAAAGAGAAATTAAAATAAAATACAGGAAGAGTAAGGCACTTGTTCCACAGCTGAAAAATAGACAGCAGTGAGCATGAGTGGGCTGATGGTTTCTGATAGTAGAATCATCGAATGGTTACCGCAGAGCCGACCATTTGGCCCATCATATCTGTGCTAGTTCTCTGTAAAAGTTACTCAGTTGGTCACACTCCCCTGCCTTTTCCCTGTAGCCCTGATTTTTTTCCTCTTCAGATAATTATCCAATTCCCTATTGAAAGCCACAATTGAATCTGCCTCCACCACACACTCAGTGTATTCCAGATCCCACCCACTCTCGTAAAAAACGTTTTTCCACACGTCACCTCTGGTTCTTTTGCCAATCACTTTAAATCAGTGTCCTCTGTTTCTTGACCCTGCTGCCAATCGGAATTGTTTTTCCCTATCTATTCTATCAAATCTCCTCTCAATCTTCTCTAGGGAGAACAGTCCCAGCTTCTCCAATCCATCCATGTAACTGAAGCCTCTCATCCCTGGAACCTGCACCTTCTCCAATGCCTTCTCATCCTGCCTAAAGTGTGCTGCTAACAATTGGAGACAATACTTCAGTTGAGGCTGAACCAGTGTTTTACAAAGGTTCACAACTTTTTTGCTTTTGTACTTTATGCCTCTATTTATAAAGCTCCGCATCCCATATGCCTTATTAACTACTTTCTGAACCTGCCCTGAACCCTTTAATGATTTGTGCACATATACCCCCAGGTCTGTCGGTTCCTGTGCCACCTTTAGAATTGTATTTATTTTACATTGCTTTTCCTCATTCTTCGTACCAAAATGCATCATTTCACCCTTCTCTGCATCATATTCCATCTGCCTCTCAAAGTCACACTATCCTCTTCACAGTTCATGATATTTCCAAGTTTTGTCTCATCTGCAGATTTTGAAATTGTACCCTGCACACCCAAGTAGATCATTGATGCTCAGCAGCAACACAGTGGACATGAATGCAGGTTCAAGTTCCTTTTCCTTCTGCCTTGTGTCAAGGTGGGAGCTGAATGGAAATGGGAGGAACCAAATGCACAAGTGAATAAACTTAAAAATCCCTCCCAGTTACACCTGCTGAGTCCTATTGTTAATAAACCAAAGATGATTTGAATGAAGCAATCCTATTTCATCATTACTACCTTCATGGTATCAATGTGCCCCCTGCTGTACAAATATACACATTACATGTACTGTAACAGCAAATAAATCACCTCCCACTTTACAGATCACTATTTGAAAACTGGTTTGAAACCGATATTACAAAAGCAAAGGATTGATGAGTGAGGGTGTGAGGTAACTTGCATTACCTCACTCTTCTTTCAGATCATTGGTTGTTTATTTGCACAAGTGTCTTTTTGTTTTGGGGGGGGGGGGGGGGTGGTGGTGGTGGCGGGGGGCAGGGATGGAATCTGCAATTCTTTTAATAAATTGAATGAATCTGGCCAGTTCTCTCAGAAATAAGCAAAATACTGGAGATCAGAAATAAATAGAAAATGCTGGAACTACATCAGCATCTGAAAACAGAATCATGGAATCAGACAGGACAGGAGGAAGCCATTCGGTCCCACATGCCTGTGCCAGCTCTTTGAAAGAGCTGCCTAAACTTAGTCCCACACCCTAGTCTTTTCCCCATAACCCTGCATTTAGTCCTCTTCAAGTAAAGAGACTATTTATATCTGTGAATGAGGTATTTCTGATGCACAACAGTGCAACAAGGAGTAACTGACACACCTTCAGCCTGCAAGTTTCCATTCCTCAGTTTTAATAGGAAGAAAATCGAGGGTTGGAGTTTGCTGAAGATTGTTACAACTCAGTGGTCACATTGGAAGCATACTTTGGGAAGTTGTGCATCTCAGACAGTGATTTACCATCCATTCATTTCCCCCCATTGTGTGCTCCCAACGTGTGCCAGAATGAAAAATCTCCAGTACTACCCTTCCCTTTCAGATGCTGTTTTGCAAAGGGTTATCTGTATCATCAACTGAAAATTATGTTGCATAAAAGGGACACAACTAATAAAAGAACTTAACCATAAAAAGGCTTATGAGACTAAATGATTGTGTTTCCCCCAGTGTCCGCTAACCACTAGCCCTTGCAGTGCCCACAGCTCACGAGAGGGGGGGGGGTTGTGCTATCCACTCCTGTAACTGAGTTGTTGAAAACTATTGTATTCACTTCAGAGGCTCAAAAGATGGGCTTCCCGGTTTAGGATTAAACCTGATGACGCCACACCAAAAGATTGATTCTAAAATTAGGATTAAATCCAAAAGCACCAACATCCAACACTGCCCTTCTGGTGTGATGCATGCATTCATCTACACTGATAACTTAAATTATCTTTGTGCTGATGGGCAACTTCAATGTTGAATGTAGACCCAGTGCCTCAGTCATAAATGGTTGAACAAGCAATAATGCTCTGAGGTGCAGTTTTGTGTTGTAGACCCATGCCTATTAGGTATTGAAATGAGAGTGTTAGTGACCAAAATTATTTTATAGAGGATTGTAAGCAGATCAGTAGTCTGGACTGAATCTGAACTCCCAGAGGCCAGTGTCCAACTCACCGGGTCATCCAGTTACCGCTTCTAAATATTAAATGCTGATCTGCATCATATTATGGCAGCACATGGTTTTCCCGGTCACACCTCAATATCAATGCATACACAAAGGATTTACAGCTCAGGATTCCTACTCGACTGTTATGCAACAACAGTTTCTGAAGACAGTTATACATAGATGCATTGAAAAGGTGGTCCAAGAATCTACCAATTGTTTGGAATCACAAGAATGACCTTTTAGCTAAGATAATGGGGTGATGCTGGCACTCATGAGAGGAAGGCAGCAAATTGGAAGAGAATCCAAAATGAACCAGATCTTGGAAAAATAAATGAGTTCTTGAGGAAAAACCCTCCATTTGCAGTTTCATTTAGGAAGGAGATGCAGTCAGTTTGGGTCTCCTCCCCAGCAGCTTCTAATTCTCGGTTTATGGATGGGTTATGCCCAGCCTATGTGCAGATCAATAATTCATTCTCACTAAGATCTAATTGCCAGATATTCCAAATTTCTGCAAAACCCAAAACAGCTCCGATGAAACAATCAAAAGGACTTTCATACTAATAAAATGAACACATTGGCTCCAATATCAAATTTATTAGGCTATATTAGCCACTGAATGTACAATACTATGGTCAATGCCCAGCTCACAGTACAATCTCATATGTTACATTCAGGCTTTGACACCATTTGGAAAAATAAACTTAATTCTACCTATAGACAAAAATAGTCTATAGAGAAAGAGTAAATCACATGGAATCTTATTTCAAGTTATAAACAGACAACTGGAGAACTAGAAGATCAAAACTATTGGAAAAAAAAAGACTAGTTTAAAATTTCCACTTGTCTGAGTGGAGTGTTCCAACTGAAGATCTAAAACCAGGGATCACACTGGTGTAAATCTGTCATATTGATTGGAACAAATGATCACTTGACCAGTGTAAACCTTTTGTTGTAGGTTTAAGAAATTAGTAAAGGTTTAAGTACAATTAAGTTAATTTGTTTAAAAACACAAGTAGACATTTCCAAGGAAATATAAATGTCTTTCTGACTACAGCAGCAGTGGTGCGGGACTGCCTTCTCAAACAAGGGGCCAGAGTTCATATCCCAGACTTCATGATATGCAGAACTTAAATGGTCTCCAAATGTTGTTGTTCAACAAGTTTCCACTCAAGCTGGACAGAATGGTATACAGTAATAGAGGGTATTCATTCTGTCATACCCCTGCCAAACCAGCAAAGCAAGACTATGAAGCTGACAAAAAACAAAAGAACTGGGCACCCTACAGAATACATACTCCTGTCCAGAGTGCTGATCCACCTGTTCAACACACGGCAAATGGAGTGGCTTATACCCTGCAATATGCACCTCTTGCTGGTTAATATAGAAATCTGCAGCCTAGACTTTCTTGGCCTTCCCACTGAAGGATAATATGAAGTTTGGAACAGAAGCAGTGCTAAGGATATAAATGATTTAACAAAATAACCAAAGATCAATTCCACTTTTTCAGGGTAACAAACCTATCCATTTAAAAGAAACTCTTCAACTACTTGTTTTACAAACATATTACAGTAATACATGTGAAAATGTAATCTGATGGACTATCAGGTAGAACCAGCACTCTTGCAGACCAGAAGGTCCCAGGTGTGATTCTTGGTTTGTACCAATGATTGCAGCTCTTGCAATAACAAGATATTACAATCGGTCTCAGCTTCCTTGCACTGGGGACAGGCAGGGAAAAAATAGAAATTTAACCACCGGGGCTCCTGTTCCCTTATACAGCCACTCCTGATGTGTGGACACCAAGATCCGGCATGGGTGTGATGACCCTCAAGGTTGAATAGCCACCATTATCTAGGGTAATGCATAGGCAGGATACTCGAGGAGCAAACCATTAAATTGTATCCCTGAATGGGATTGGGGGGGGTGGGGGTTGGAAGCAAGGATTAGCATGGCTCACTGTACCTTACCTACCTTTTCAACCCCACAACCCTCCCCCACCAATCCAAAAAAAAACAAACAGTGGCTGCTTAATTTAAACATGAATTTAGTGACAAGGGAGTTAATTTTGCAGCAGGGGTTGGGGTAAAAGAGAAGCCAGACAAAGTCCAAACTAGTCAATGAATGATTGCGAAGGAACCAAATCATGCAGACCAAGTTATATCCTTGAATTAAAGTTTGCAGTTCTAAGACAGGACAGAACACACAAACAGGTTTCAGAATTACTACACCAGACTGAAGAGGGAAATTTATAACAGTGTCCAGCGTGTCTACTCCTGGTCACTGCTCAACAAGCCTTGATGAAAATCCCACTTGAGAGCACATCGGGTTGAGGGATAACTCTCCATGGTTTAAGTCTTCTGGCAGCGACTGTCTGAGCTGATGGACAAAGAATGCCCACTTACAGGAGGCAACAGGGTGCTTGCTATTGCTGCCTTTGGAAAACTGGCACAAACATAACCATTAGAAAAACTTTCTTACTTGCTCTCAAGTAAAATAACCTTTATTGGAGACCAGCAACGTATACTGGAGGTCAGCACAATCAGATTCAATTCGCATACCCTTCACAGCCGAAATCAGTATCCAGGCCAAAGACAGATCCGGTACAGAGCACAGTACAAAACTGGGGTCTTTACTCTCTCCTCTTCCATTGACCTAGATACCTCTGACTTACCAACCTTAAGCAAATGTAAAGTTTCACTGAGGATATAACTGGGCCAAAAACTGCTTGGCAAGAGGTAAAACAGAATAGAACTTCTGTCACATATTAAGAAACATCAGATCACTGATTCGCCAGACAATTTCATTTGGCTACTCCAAGACAGAGTGCATTTTAACTGGCGGCAACACCAGTAGATGGAATAAGTTGCAGGAGCGCTTTTGGGTAGGAGGGAGAGGGGGAAAGAAAGCTGGCTGAACACAGAAGGAGATGAGCCATCTATGCTAAAGTGAGGCTGCTTCTCATTCACCTGAACCTAGGAACGTACATGGCAAATAAAACTGAAGTATATACATCTGTTGAGTGATATGCATCTGCATTACTGTAACCCAGGTGTGACAAGACAGACAACCAGACGATAAGTGTTTGATTTCCAGGCCACCCCAAACCCTGCGAGAAGCCAAATCTCACTTGTCAATTGCCGAAGTCCAAACAACCATTACCTCAACCAACCTCCTCGAGTCAGTCCAGCCACAGGCGGCATGCCTGGTGGTGGTGGCGGTGGTGGTCCAGGAGGTTGGCCCCCAGGTGGTACTGTGGGGGGAGGGTAGCTGGTTGGTGGAAGACCTAGTGCTGGCGGAGGTGGCACAGTGTGAGCGGGGGGAATCCGAGGAGGGGGTAGGTAAGTAGGATTGTACCCTGGCGGTGGATATCCTGGAGTAGGAGGGGGGATGTTAGGTGGATAATTTGTGGGAGGAGGCACAGATGGATTGGGGTAAACATGTGGGTGGTAAGGGACATGTGTTGGCGGTCCATAAGATGGAATGCTTCCATAAGAGGGTCCGTCAGTCTTCATCATAGATTGCAAACTCTGGAAACCTTCCCCAGACATGTAGGAGCTGGTTGTTGACATTCCCATTATGTAGGCAGCAGAGGGTGGAGGTCTCTGGGGCATCTGTGGCTGGTGTACAGTAGGAGGATGAAGAGGTGGTGGGATAGAGGCTTTTGCCACTTCAGAGGAGTTTGCTGTTGAAGGTGGTTCACTTTCTATAACGTTGGTCCCTGTATTTACAGCTGGTTTGCGTTCTGCAAATTAAAAAAAATCAAATTTTATCTTCAAAATATTGAACAAAATGCACTGACTTTGTACGTGAACACTGAACAGCATCCTGCACTTAGGAAGGGGTGGAGGGAAGAGTAAAAAAAAGAGTGAAAGAGAGGACATGGCAGACACACAGTAAAAAGGATAGGGAACACAGTGTGATGATTAACCTGCAGATTTGCTCAAACATGAAGGAGTTTTCAAAGTGTAGTCAGTGACTGTGGAACCATACCTCAGTAAGGAATCAACACCTTCAAGAGTTAGGGCTGGGGGAAGAGCGGAGCCTGGTCTTTTACAGATACATACATTACATATCCTGCACCTCTAATCCCCAGTTAATACCCACCACCTGAATCTAATTAAATACCCAATTAATGTACAATTAACAAATGGGACAGATTTGGCACAAAAGGGGGAAAAAATGATGTGATCACAAAATCGATTAGAGACAAATTCAATGCAGAATTCCATCCCTCCATGCACCTGGAAATGGAAAGCACACAGCAGAAAATAAAACTGAAGCATAACCACCAAAGGATATGCGTCCATATCTTCCAGATTAATCTGCACAACTCCTGAAGGGGTGTAATTTCACATGTACCAATTGTTTTGATACCTTTTTCAAGTTTGATATATATTAATGACCTGGACGTGGATATGGAGGGTTTAATTTCAAAAAGTTTGCACACGAGGATAGTAACAAAGTTCAGGAAGATACAAACAGACTGGTGAAATGAGAAGAGACATGGCAGATTAAAATTTTACAATGAAGTATGAAGTGATGCATTTTGGTCAGAAGAATGAGAAAAAGACAATATCAATTTAAATGGTAATTAAGAAAGTAGGAAATAGGACCAGGAGTAAACTATACGGCCCCTCAAGCCTGCTCCGCCAATTCAGTACGATCATGGTTGATCATCTGCCTCAACTCGACTTTCCCGCCCACTCCCCATATCCCTTGATTCCCTGACACACCAAAAATCTGTCTACCTCAGCCTTAAATACTCAACAACGCAGAAACCACAACCCTCTCGGGGAGAGAATTCCAAAGATTCACAACCCTCTGAGGGACACCTTATCTCAGTCCTAAATGATCGACCCCTTATCCTAACGCTGTGCCCGTGTTCTGGATTCCCCAGCTAGGGAAACATCGTCTCAGTGTCTACACGGTCAAGCCCCTTCTGAATCTCGTACATTTCAATAAATCACCTCTCACCTTTCTAAACTCCAGAGTTTAGGCCCAATTTACTCAGCCTCTCATCATAGGGCAACCCGCTCATCCCAGGAACCAATCTAGTGAACCTTCACTCACTGCCTCCAATGCAAGTATATCCTTCCTTAAATATGGAGGCCAAAACTGCACACACTACTCCAGGTGTGTGGTCTCATCAAAACCCTATACAACAGTAGCAAGACTTCCTTATTCTTGTACTCCAAGCCCCTTGCAACAATGGCCAGCATGCAATTTGCCTTCCTAATTCCTTGCTGTACTGCATGCTAACTTTGTGTTCCTTGTACGAGTACATCCCAAGTCACTCTGAAACTTTAGAAGTTTCATGCCTTTTACAATAATTCTGCTTTTCTATTTTTACTACCCAAGTGAATAACCTCACATTTCCCAACATTACACTCCATCTGCCACCTTTTTGCTCATTCACTTAACCTGTCTATTTCTTTGCAGCCTCTGTCCTCCTCACAGCTTACATTCCCACCGAGCTTCGTAACAGCAGCAAACTTGGATACATTACTCTCAGTTTCTTCGTCCAAGTCATTAATATAATTGTAAACAGATGAGGCCCCAGGACTGATCCTTGTGGCACTCCACTAGTTACAGCCCGCCAACCTGAAAACACCCCGTTTATCCTACTCTGTGCTTCCTGTCCGTTCACTCTCATTCTATTTTTCACCATCAACTTTACAATTTTGATGGGGATGTAGGATAGAAAGGCTTGTGCAGATACATACATAAATCTTCGAAGGTGATAGGACAAGTCGAGAACGCCGTTTAAAAAAAGCCTGCCATCTTTGACTTTATTAATAAAGAAATAGAGCACAAAAGCAAGGAAGTCGTGTTAAACCTTCATAAAACACTTAGGCCTCAACTAGAGTACTGTGGTTTTGTTCTCTTTAGAGCAGAGACCATCACATTGAGTAATTCAAAAACTACAATATAGGTAATATATGGTTGATAAAACAAATCATAGGCTGGAACAAAAATACAACTCTGTCAGAGCATCAGTGTTTACAATTTACTGAGAAATTAAAAAGCTCACCTGGAGGAGGATGGCTAGTTGGTGGTAGTGCTGGATGAGGGGTTTCCAATTTGGGAATTTTAGGAGGCTGTAGTTCTGTGGGGCGTCGAAAAACACACAGATAATACACATGAACTTCAGGTACTTAGAATTATGAATACCAAAGTACTGAAATCAATAAATCTAGTATTTTGAGGGCTAGCACCAGAAAATAAAATCATGAAAACTGCCCAATTAAAACCCAACTGTTCACTAATGTCCTTCAGAGAAGGAAACCTGCTCCCCTACCCAGCCTCGCCAAATGTGACTTTACTCCACACTCATGCCCTCTGAAGAAGCTTGGCAATCCACTCACACACAAACAATAGCTACATTCAAGAAGCCTATCACCAGCTCCAGGTAACAAAGGATGGACAGTATATACACATACTTTATGGTACAATCAGTGCTAAGAGTGTGGCTATGAAGAACATTGAAGTCTAAAAATACACCACCTATTGTCTTGCCATCTTCCTTTGGAGAAGCAACCTAACAAAGGAAGAACAAATGCAAAAGATTAGATTCAATGTGTTACTCTGACAGCAGAAACAACTTGCAGAGGCAGTAGAATGGAGTTCTGCAGCATGTTTCATTCTGTTCTCAGACTGCACACACAATCTCCAAGAATATACGAGCAGAATATAATGGTACCTTTACTTATATTGCTTCACTTACCGCAGCTCGTTTGATCTGCCGAGGTGGTGTTGACTGAGGTGAAAGTTTCTTTGTTTGCTGCACCTGCAGCGGTGGTATCGGTTGCTCCAAGCTTGGGATTGTTGGCAATTGCTGTTGGGGTGCCTGGGGCATCTGTTGTTGGCCCTGAGAATAAAGGTCCAGTATCTGATGGCAGATGTCTGCGCAAGACCAATAGACACACATCAGTTACATTAATGGTACGGAGCCTTTTAAAAGAAAGTCATGAAGTTGCGCAGACAGATTTTATACAATGGATTAAAGTCAAACTCGGTTAAAGGCTCTATAAAGCTAAAGTGGCAAAGAAGAATGATTGCATTAGGTTACAAAACAGAAACACCTTAACTTGATTTACTCAGTTGCTTCATTCCAGTAGAAAGGGACATTAGTTACAATTAAAAAAAGATTCTTTAAATTCTCATTGAAGCACTGGGCTAGTTTATTGGGACTAGGAATTACTACCAGCTCTCCATCAATTATACTATCAAGAAGTTTTAGGAAGTCACATTTTTGTCTCCACTTTCCTTTAAGTTTAGTTCTATGTCTCAACCTTTACACTGTACTGAGCCAAAGGCATGGTTGTAAAGCAAATACAAGGTCAGCAAAACATTAGCTCATACCACAGCAGAAACAAAGATCTACTTTGATCTCTTCAGCTTAAATTCAATATGGAAATCAAATATTTAAAAATAAAACAAAGATCTCAAAAGTAAAAAGGTGAGAAATATACATACACAAAAACACACATTTACATCGTTGAGTGGAGTCCCACTTTCTTGAAACCATATTGCCAACACTGCTTTAGTGATCTTGACTGTTTACTGTACCTTCCAGTAATTCCACAGGCACATCCTGTACAAACTGCTCCCACCATCTCCTGTAAATGGGCTTGGCTGACCACTCCTGGATCTCAAATTTGCACAGCCTACCGGCTAGGTACATCACAGCCACAGCAATGATCTCTGGTTCCCACTGCAGACACAGCATGGTGCACAGGCTGCAAGACAAACAGTATGTTAATACAGGAGCCAAAGTACAAAATAAAAAGAAAAATAAAGTCCAAACACATGCAGTAAAGAACTTTATGCTGTTAATGTATAAATAGCTTTGGAAAGAGTAGATTTTAAAAGATAGTTTACCTATCATTTACAAAGGTCCAAGCCATTTGCACCAGCTTTTGAAGTTTGTTTTTGTCACCTACAGAAAGAGAAAATTGGACTAACATTATGTGTAACCTCTAAGTTCAAAACCTATGAAATAAGAAGAAAAGGAGGGTTAGGATTAAGGCCTAGAGTTTATTACATTTTAAACCTGTACCTATTAGCGCTGAAATACAATTAACTCACGTTATTTTCACATCACATTTGAAAAGTCTATATCATTTTAGTAAGCTTTCCAACTTTAAGCCATTAACAGATTTCATGCTTCATTTTGCTACAGCTTCCAGTTCAGCCCAATCACTTCACTTGGGGATGTCCAAGTTTTTTGTCACAAGAGATCACATGGAGCCCCCCAGGCTACATATAAAGTTCACACGTGCTCAATTTGCATATACACCAAGGTGATATGATCTTGGTGTTCAGATTTATAGAGTCATAGAGTTGTACAGCATAGAAACAGGCCCCTTCGGCCCACCGCGTCCATGCCGACCGTAATGACTATCTATACTAATCCCATCTGCCTGCATTAATTCAATATCCCTCTATGCCTTGCTCATTCAAGTACCTGTCCAGATGCCTCTTAAATGTCGCTACTGTTCCTGCCTCCACCAGCTCCTGCGGCAGCTCATTCCAGACACCCACTATTCTTTGTGTGAAAAATTTACCCCTTTGATCCCCTTTAAACCTCCTCCCTCTCACCTTAAATCTATGCCCTCTAGTTTTAGTCACCCCTACCATGGGAAACAGACTCTGGCTATCTACCCTATCTATGCCTCTCAATTTTATATACCTCTATCATGTCCCCTCTCAGCCTCCTTCGCTCCAGGGAAAAAAGACCCAGCCTATCCAATCTCTCTTTATAACTCAAGTCCTCCAAACTAGGCAACATCCTTGTGGATCTTTTCTGCACCCTCTCTAGCTTAATCACATCTTTCTTGTAGTGTGGTGACCAGAACTGCACAGTGTACTCCAAATGCGGCCTAACCAACGTTATGTACAACTGTAACATGACGTCCCAACTCTTGTACTCAATGCCTCAGCCGATGAAGGCAAGCATGCTATACATCTTCTTCACCACCCTGTCTACCTGTGTTGTCACTTTCAGGGAACTATGTACTTGCACCCCAAGGTCTCTCTGCTCAACAACACTCCCCAGGGCCCTGCCATTCACTGTATATGTCCTGCCCTGGTTTAACTTCCCAAAATGCATCACTTCGCACTTGTCTGCATTAAATTCCATTTGTCAAACCCTTGCTCACTTTCCCAGTTTATCTATATCCTGTTGTAACCTTTGACAACCTTCTTCACTGTCCAATTTTGGTGTCATCTGCAAACTTACTAATCATGCCCCCTACATTCACATCCAAGTCATTAATATATATGACAAACAACAGAGGGCCCAGCACCGATCCCTGCGGCACACCACTAGTCACCGGCCTCCAATCTGAAAAACAACCCTCCACTACCACCCTCTGCTTCCTATCACCAAGCCAACTTTGTATCCACTTGGCTAGCTCACCCTGGATCCCATGTGTTCGAATCTTCTGGACCAGCCTATCATGCAGGACCTTGTCAAAGGCCTTGCTAAAGTCCATGTAGACAACGTCCACCATCCTGCCCTCGTCAATCCTCTTGGTCACCTCCTCAAAAAACTCAAATTCGTGAGACATGATTTCCCACGCACAAAGCTATGCTGACTATCCCTAATCAGACCATGCCTTTCCAAATGCATATAAATCCTGTCTCAGAATCCCTTCCAATAACCTTCTCACCATTGATGAAAGGCTCTCTAACCTGTAGTTCCCTGGCTTATCCCTGCTGCCCTTCTTGAATAAAGGCACATTAGCTATCCTCCAGTCTTCCTGTACCTCACCTGTGGCTAATGAGGATACAAAAATCTCTGCCAGGGCTCCAGCAATCTCCTCCCTTGCTTCGCACAGCATCCTAGGATACACCTGGTCAGGCCCTGGGGATTTATCCACCTTAATACGCTTCAAAACCTCCAACACCTCCTCCTTTGTAATGTTGATATGCTCCAGGATATCACTGTTCCCTCCCTTGAACTCATTTAGAATGTGCCTTGGCCACTAAAAATAGCCCTTTTCAAATTTCTAGGCTGCACAATTCACACACGACAAATTAAAGAGTAAGATATACAAGTACAAATAGAATGAAGCTTTCTAGACTTCAAAGCCAGATTTTCGTGGCTATGTAGTCACATGTAGCTTGAGTCTGCATTTTGGACACCCCACGTTAACTTTGAATATATGTATTATGAGGTATGGTTGAGACTATCTGCACAACATGCATATCATAGAAAGCAACAGTTCACGCTTCAAGTTCATGTCTGAAGATCTGCCCCCCCAATATGCACTGCAAAAATGTAAAAGCACCACATGGCATAGTACTTAGCCAGGAAAATCCCAGGGCTGGAGCACGGTCTGTCTGCTTATTTCAAGAAGACGACCAAACAAACAAAAAAAAAAAAAAGAGGGAAGGCAACACAAATTGATAAATGCAGCTTCAGCTTCAATTGTTTTTTATGGAAAGAATGGGGGTTGGGGGTGGGCGGTGCAGGCAGCGGGATTGGGTAGTTGGTGACGGTGGTAGAAACACAGGGATACAATGGGTCACGGTGTCTTGCTCACGTCCTCTACCAGAGAGGTGTGTACATAAAAACATAACAAATAGGAGGTGGGAGGCAATATGGCCCCTCAAGCCTGCTCTGCCACTCTAAGCTTGTGGCTGATCTTCAACCTCACTCCATTCACCTACCTTATCCCCACATCTCTGAGCATCAATCTCAGTCTTGAATATACTTAACAATGGAGCATTCACAATCCTCTGGAGTAAAGAATTCCAATGATCCACAACCTCCTGAGTGAAGAAATTTCCCCTCGCCTCATCTTAAATGGCTGATCCTTTATCCTGAGACAGAGTTTTAGTCTCTAGCCTGGGAAAACAGCATCTGCACATCTACCCTGTCAAGCTCGCTAAGAATTTTAAACATGTCAATAAAATTTAATAAGCGGATAAGCGGATAGTATGGAGTTTGGCTCCAATGTCCCTCCAAGCTGAAAAAACACTTTTGAGGTCTACAGATTAAAAAATGAACAATTGGCCAACAAACAAAAGGGTTGCAAGTGCCCAGGGAGCCGTACCCCACAAGAATTAAAACTGAAGGTTCAGGTGGATGGGAGGGGCATTGGAGGAGCAAAGGAGAAATAATTATACTGTGAACCATAGACAGATACAAGCAAGACAGCCAAGTGCATGTTCAGGGTCTACATCTACAATCAGTCTATCCCCAATAAAAGGAAAAGAAAAGAATTAAAATACTAAAAAGTAGTGGCTCTGAAACTATAGGGATGATATAGGGCATTTTTATAGCAGTTTGCAAGGGCTGGGGGCCAAATCTGACTTGGCAAGTCTTTAGCACTTGTAAATGGTACTATAAAAGGCCTCTAATCCACCAAAACATAAAGAGTAAGTAATATAATTCTGGAATGCAATTGTAGAGCAAACAATTGTATTGGTGAAACTGGAAAAAGGGCACCACCAGGAAGTTTTAAAATTTGAGGCACCCCCACCAAGGCCCTGCAGCAAGCATCAAAATAAGCTAACTCAGCATAGTCTAGGGATCAAACAAGACCCATTTTATTTTCTATGGCTTGGTACATTAGACAGTGCATTTACGAAGTGAGTTATACAGTGGGTGGGTGAGTGGGAGGGGAATATGCCCACACCACTCACAGGTTATGTGCTGGACATCGCATTACTTCTGGTAACCACACTTGTGTGTACACAGACACACACTCCCATATCCACATTTTCAGATAAATATGCAGCACTGACTGCCAAAGTCATTAATCCTTCAGCGTGAACATCCGACAGATTACACAGAGCAAGCTAGCTGTCAGCATTGACATGCACAGATCAAACAAAACCACAATATAAAAGATTTATCATATAACAGATGCACAAGTGAATTTAAGGCTATAATCAAATTGTGGAATTTATTTCTCAAGTTTTGAAAGAGAATGTTTGTTTCATTAGTTTACAAAGTCATCTCCGTCCAAGCAGATTATCTTGTAGTCACTTAGTTATCATTGGTTACTAGAGTGAACTGAGTCTACTTTATTGTGCAGAGATCACCTCTTGAAAACTTCCAAGGATCTAGAACCCAGATTTTTATCCCATATAGTATTGCAATTACTGATCTTTCAGAAATCAGTAGCTGTAGTTTAAGTTTTGTTTGAAATATGTGCTTTCCATGCTAAACAAGCAGTGTTTAAAAAAAGCAATCTGAAGTGCAATAAATGAGAGATTGCAGATACTCTGCATAAACACCTAATTCCAGTACCTTTAAGTTGTTTAGCATACTTAAGCAAGAACTGATAAGGATGTTCGACCTGCAAGTCAAATTTAATTGTCTGTAACAGTATCCTCTCCAGTACCATGACTTCTTCCTAATTTAGAAACAAGACAAAGAAACAGAATAAGTGAAGGCATGCTACCCCATTTCAAAACCATAGTACAGTAGTGCTGTAGCAACACACATGCATAGAACTACATAATTCCATTATATAGTATTTTCTTTCGAGTGCTGTGGCACAGTGGCCTCACAGCTCCAGCGAACCAGCCAAAGACTTGGAGGTTGATAGGTAAATTGGCCATTGTAAATTGCCCCTAGTGTAGGTAGGTGGTAGGAGAATGGTGGGGATGTGGTAGGGAATATGGGATTAACGTAGGATTAGTCTAAATAGGTGGTTGTTGGTCGGCACAGACTCGGTGGGCCGAAGGGCCTGTTTCAGTGCTGTATCTCTCCATGACTCTAGATACAAACCCCCATTCATAAAGAAAACATTTGGAGTCCCTATTCTCCAAAGCCTGTCTCTAACTCTCATCTCATTCTTTTCACCTCTACTCTTTTCCTCCTCCCTCCTTCCCCTTCAAGCAAAAAAGGATCTTATGGGCTAGATCAAAGAAGTACATGGACTGAATTTGGACCAGGGACTATACGTCGAACATCAATGATCCTTATAAATGGAAATCACAGTGCATAGGGATTTCACTCTGCAACAATTTCAGTTCAGCATGGATTACAAAAACAAGTCTGCAAGGTTCGGTCAAGGGATACTCAATATTAGCCAATCACACTTATTAGATTAAAAGCAAAATACTGCGAATGCTGGAAATCTGAAACAAAAACAAGAAATGCTGGATTCACTGACCCGAAACGTTAACTCTGCTTCTCTTTCCACAGATGCTGCCAGACCTGCTGAGTGAATCCAGCATTTCTTGTTTTTGTTTCACACTTATTAGATTATATCTGCTTGCATCTACACCTCCTTACTCCATCAAATATTATTTCACCTTGGGGGAGGGGGGTGCAGTATGTAATACTTGTGTCAGATTTTACAGTATTCAATGAGAAACCCTGAGATAAGTACCAGTTAAAAATAAAATTTGACCATAGAGGATTGCAGATACAAAAACTATTTACCACACTGTTAATGTGTATATTTAAAATATACAAAACTATACAAAATTAACACTAACCTTGGGATCATCTCCAAATTGTGAAAACTGTACATCATTCAGCAAACTTCGTGCAGTTTTAATGATGTCTTTACACTTTTTGGGAGTTTCTTCTACTTTCCCAGCCAGAAAGAGACAGCAGGCTCCTGTAACCTACAAAGTAAATTAATATAAAAGAAGAAATGGTTAAGTTAGGAAAACACGAGTATGACATCTGCTGCAGCGAACAAAATGTATTAAGACAGTGCAACTTTGTGATGCCCACTGTTCAGATTTTGTAAAGAATATTTCAACAGAACAATATGGAATCAGCAGGGATTGGCATCCAACCAGAACACCATGAAATCATGCATTAAAGTTCTTTTTAAAGTGTCAATGTCATTTAATAGCAGTCACTGCAAGCCCCAGACATTGTTTAAAAAGTAAACTAAATGTATTTTACTGTTTATTTTCCTGTGCCATGCTCTTTCCTCAGCTGAACCGCCAGCTATCCAATCTGCTTCAAGCCTGTGCCAAGCTCTGTAATTAGTTTCTCAGAGCTACACATTACTGATGGCGCCTGAGTTTTTTTTCTCATCGTGCTTGGCTTGTCAGATGGCACAGCCAATAGGGGAACCTGCTTCTACCATTCAATGCAATGGCGAAATGCTGCACTGTTACACAAGAAAACCACCATGCATGGCTTAGCTCTGCAAAACTAACATGGATAATATTTCAACCGTCTTCATTTCTGTGCTATATTACAATGCAAGTATACTCTAAAGTTGGTTTCAAGTTTTTCATCAAGATGCAGACTTTTGTTTGGGGTGAGAGACAAAAACAAATTCACCAAACACAAACTCTTGGAAATGCATGTATAACCAGTTTGGCACCAGGGACAATGTATTCTGGAATACAGATGTCAGAAGTTCAGACTAAAGTCGATTTTAAGGTACCATACCAACACTTACTTTTAACCAAATATTTATCATAAATACAGCATTAATATTGTTAAAATTCCAGAAAGCTTGTTCTTAGCTTGAGAAGCTAAGAAAATAAAACAATTTGTTAAAAGCACTTTAGCTTTAATTACATTGAGACACCCCTCATCTAGCACCCCTAACAATTGCTTTGTACTAGCATTTCTTTTGGTGAAACAATCAGATAGCTGATGACTTGCATCTACCCATTTAAGTTTGGAGTTTTCCTTTCCCTCCAGCATTTGTTTCAATCCAGCAAGGTCAATGCATAGTCTTTTCTGTGTAGAGTGTACATTATCACATAAGGAACGATTATCCACATAACATTCAATGGGTAGCCTACCTTCAGTAAGTCCCTTGCTCAGAATGTCACCAAAAATATTTGGCAAATAGAACTCCATATCCACTGCCGCCACAAGACCCAGTGTTTCAGCAGTTAAAGTGCTTTTAATGAACAATTTTATTTTTAGTTTCCCAAGCCAAAGGACATTTCCCATTTTCACCCATCAGAAATATTCTGAAACCAGCTGCACTTGAATATCCATCAGGAAGATTAGCATGTGAAGCATCACTAAACATTACTAGCTTCATGTTCTTTGGGTCACTTAAGGATGGGAACTTCAGTACACATTTCTCCAGATTTAAATTTTTAATGTTTTATTTGCTCTTAAAACATTCTCAACTTTGAGGCTTCATCATCATGCTCAACTCCAGCACATTGGAACTAGTATCAAGTCTAGTCTGATTGACAAATCAAGCTTCACAATTGCTCAGTCTCTGCTTTAGATATATCGTCTTTCTGTGATGACCTAGCATGATTAACCAGGATGGGAGTAACAATGTCTAAATAGGATTATTGTTTTAAAGTTATTCCAGACTTAGTCTGCTTAATATCTAAACCAATATATTTAAAGGCCTCACAAGCCTGACTCCCAATCTTAAATTTTGCCCTAATCTTAACATATTTCTCAAAATCCGCAATACCACCCCATAAGAGATCAACGCACATCATGAAGATGCCTGAAAGTTTCTCTTTATACCAATAAAACATGGCAGGATCTGCTTTTAGTTGAACACAACCAATTTTCAATAAAACAGAACTCACTGAGAAATACCAGACGCTGGAAGCTTCATTCAGGCCATAGACGCATGTGCTCAGTTTCCATAGTTTTCCTTCTGCATCTGCTGCCTCTTTAGGTGGTATCACCCTGCAGCAATGCAGCTTTTATGTCAATGGATCTACACTCCCATGAATATGTGGACAAAACAGCTAAAAAAGATTTACAAGATTACTTTTCCAGCTGTGGGAGAGTCCACTCTAACATTGATATCATCCAATCACTCTTCAAAACCCCTCGCAACTAACCTCGCCTTATAAGTTCCATCAGGAAGGACTTTTTCAGTAAAAATCCATCTACGTGACAAGGCTGGCTATCCCCTATCCAGTAGGGAGTCATAGGGAGATACAGCACTGAAACAGGCTTTTCGGCCCACTGGGTCTGTGCCAACCATCAACCACCCATTTATACTAAAGCTACATTAATCCCATATTCCCTACCATATCCCCACCTTCCCTCAATTCTCCTACCTACCTACACTAGGGGCAATTTACTCAGATTAACCTCCAAACTCTCTCCAATTCTTTATGTTTTGCTTCTCTTATGAGTTTATCCTCACGTTTATTGGCAGCCACTGAAACGTCACAGTCTCGAGGACTTCGGCTTCTAGTTCTATTCAGAGACTGCTCACTAGCCTTCGTTTCGTTGTGGAATCTGCTCAAACTACAGCCTCTATTAGCACATTGATGTCCTACTGGACTACTGCTACAAGATCTCCCTCTGGACTACTCGTGCACTATCGGAGGCGCTTTCTCCAGTATGTGATCGCTTCCTTATGCGAGAGTCACTTCCAGACCCACTATTAGAACTTGCACTGCGCTTTCTTCAACCAGAGAGTGGTGAGCCTGTGGAATTCGCTACCACAGAAAGCAGCTGAGGCCAAAACATTGCATGTTTTCAAGAAGGAGTTAGATATAAATCTTGGGTCTAAAGGGATCAAAGGGTATGGGGCGCAAGCAGGAACAGGTTACTGAGTTGGATGATCAGCCATGATCATAATGATTGGCGGAGCAGGCTCGAAGGGCCGAATGGCCTACTCCTGCACCTATTTTCTACGTTTCCATGTTTCCTACTCTCCACTCTTTCACCCCATTCTGCCAGTCCTTGGACCTTGCTTCTTGACCATCTTACCAATATTTAAACTTGCCAGTAAATGTTCCTGCATGTCCCAAAATTGTTACATCCCTCCATTTCTTAGACCCCTTTGGAACAAATGTCATCGGAGTACCTACTTGGGACAATTGGCCTTTGGATGCGATAGCTGTTTCCAAAGCATCATGATTGCTCACATTACAATAGATCAAGGGTTGGATAGTATTCTGTTCCTCAGGGCCTTCATCACAAAACACAAGCATTTGAGATACAAGATGCCTCGTTTCTCCTCTATCAGCTGCGCAGATTCTGAGATTTTGTAATCAACCCTAATCAATCACGAGGAATGAACCTCAACAGATTAATTTCCAAGCTTGATAACTACTGTCTTACCATCATGACCTATTACCTTACCAGGACCCTTCCATTCCCTATGACCCTCTCTTTTATAATACACCAGATCTCTGGAATTAAATTCCACTTCAGATGGCCTTATACGATTCCTCAGACACCTCAGTCTTGACGAAAGCCAGTCTCCCTGCATGTAAAGCATTCAAATGTGCAGAAAAAATGGTACTAATTGTAGTACCTTCTAGAGCAGGAGGACTGTCACACAGTACAGAAGGCAATTTGGGATTTTGCCCATAGACCAATTGACAGGGACTATATCCTCCAACCATCTGCAAATTCTTTGCATGAACTGCCTATGCCAGGGCAGTTGTCAACTTGCAGTTTGGTTGGTCAGCTAAGATTTAATGCAGCATTTCATTAATCATTGAGATTCATTTCACAGAGCCCATTGCTGAAAAGGACTTTCAGCTGCAGTATTCACAACCATAATGTTCATGTTTTCACATGTGCCCCTGAGCTAGTCATTGGCAAACTCCCCTCCATTATCAGTCAGAAACTTAGTTGGTGCCCCAAGTCCAGTCCCTATCCATTTCTCCAAGATTTTACCAATAATCACCTTTTTGTCCTGGCTATTTACTATTGTAGAAAGACTAAATCTAGTTGCTAGGTCTATAAAACGTAGAATGGAAATATTCTTGTCTTTGTCCCATACCTTTAAATCCAAGGCAACTAGCTCTTTAAAGTCACATGCCAATGGAAGGCTTACAATAGGATGTGCGGTCCTCGGATACTATTTTTTTTTAAAAGCAGATTTCACACTTTTCACTAATCTCTATTATCCTTGTATACTCTTCACCAATCACACCTGTATCCTTTAGCAGTGTTTTTAATCTCCGATAAGGGTGAGCAAATTGTCTTGTAAATTTATCTGATTATCACCTGATGCCATTAATACTTCTCAAACAGTCGGACTAGAAATATCGGGTTTTGTTAGGGGATATAATAATGTTTTGACTGGGTAAACTGCAAATTAACTGACTTCCAAAACAATTGCCTCTTCATGCTCCATATCAAGTTTCATTTGTGCCTTTTTCATTGAAGGTTTACTCAACAGTAAAGGTATTTCATGAGATACCATCAGTACTGATAAAGTGGCTTACTCCAGCTATTTTACATGGAATTACTACACTCTTCAGTGACTTCAATGTGTTGTCATCACTAAACCTAAAGCTGATAGTACTTTTATATTCCTTAATCTCATGTCGATCCTCACTACTAAGTAAATCTAGATAACATTGTAACTAATCAGTTCCACGTACTGTTGATGTGCAAGCACCATCTAATACAGCACAGATTAACAAATATGCAACTATCACATTCATCACAGGTTTAAAACTCCTGGTGACTAGTACAATTTGTTCATATTCATTATCTTCTTCTGCCTCAGAATTCTGTGACAGGAGTTATTTCAAGGACTCTGCCTCTCCGCTTTGGGCAGTTCATTGCATAATGATACTTTGAATTACATCTGAAGCACCTATTAACTGTTCCTTGGGCATTCCTGAGATTCATTCGCCTATGATTGCTGTTTCAATTCTGTCTCCCGCTGTAATATTTAGTCCTGCTAAAGGTACTTTCATCCTCATTGCTCCTGTCTTTAACTATTACATTTTACTTATGTCTGCATCCAGTATCAGAACCATCTCAATATCTAGCAAACAGAGGCCTCCATTCTTTGCGTCACCACAGAATACCCATCTGTTCTACCAGGGCTGCAGGAAATAACTGTCTCCAAATTTTTTTTTTTTTAAGGCAGCAGACATCTGATCTAACAGGGAAGATTCGAACCCCAGTGTGAACCAGGGGCCTGTCCATATGCAACACCCTAGCACAATCGAGCAATTTAAATGCAAGCACCGAATCAGGGATCTCCAAATTGAGTTTCCACGATCTTCTATACAGTCTGTTGAAGCCCATGATATATTCCTCCATTGAATACCCATCTGTTTTCCGAAATCTATCAAAGTCTGACCATGTCTCATACGCATTCAATAGGTCATCTTTTGTATAAATTTCATCCAAGAATTCTAACAGAAGATCCAAACCTTTATCGGTACCCAACTGACGAGCACCCAGTTCACAGAACACTTTACTTCTGATTTTACTTTTGGTAGGAAGTGACAACGCCAAGGCCATATCTTGTTTCCTCTTTGGTAGGGATGTAACCCCTGTCCACATATCCACTTCATTCTTCCACTAGTCATATGGTTCAGACACAGAACAATCAGAGGGTAATCATACCGACAATTTACATTTGCTTTCTGCCATACTTTCCACCATAACCAGCAAGATTTTAGTTTTCTAAGTAAAAAGAATTCCTGGTTTCCAACCTTCAGCTTTAAGCAATTATCCTCTGCTATCATGTTAAATACCCAAAAGCTTGTTGTGGAAGGATGATGCTGGAGCGTATCCTGACTCAGTTTCACGTTTATTGTACAGAGTAAAAGAATTACAAATATGTAGCTCCTCACTCAAAAACCTTCACCAGTCTCAGCAATTGTCTGCTTATAAGTGCTCAAGTAAGACCCCCAATTAAAACCCTCCACCTGCATATAATTAAACAATTGATACACAATTAGCAGATTAACAATCGCTACTAGGTATCAATTAGGCAGCTGGTAAAAGGTTTTTAGATGGACCTTCAACTCCTCAATAGCTTGATTTTTATATCAATTAAAAATCTGTTCGCAGTTTGAATGTTGCATAGTAATACCCATTGACAGACACAAACCGTTATTCCAGGCAGTCCTAGGACATTTTATCACAAGCAGCTAGAGTCTCGCATGGGGACAATACAATACATGACAAACATCTAGCTGCAAACCTACTGTTGGGGCCGAGCATAAATCTAATCTAATTTACAGGATATACAATGGAGAGGAATCGCGAATACTAGTGGATAACATTATGTACAATTGCAGTAACAAAGGAAACAAGATCAAAAAAAGAGATACAGCACACCCCAGAAGCAATAATAACCATGTACAAATTGTGGTTCTCAAACAGTACTAGAGTGGGAACATCCTGGCATTTAAAAGTGAAACATCTCAAGGCAGGAAGAGATCACAAGTCCACTTCGTTTGCTCCTTGTTGCCTGACCAGTTCTATCAGAGAATGGGGTTCTCTTCAAGGTACCTCCTTGATTTTGCCTTATAAATCTAAGCTACTTGTCTATACAACCACACAATAATTTGTTGTCTTCGAAGCTATACTGTTGAACATTAACCAATTTCTCAGGAAGGTAATGCTTCTTTATATCTTAGTCAATTCTACTTCCTCAGCCTAAATATACCCCTTTATTTTTGTTGTCACTGTACCAATACATATAGTTCCAACTCAGCCTTATTAATTTGAATATCTTGCACATAAACCTGCCCTCATACCCAACCCGCAATCCCCCAGTCTTCCTGTTGGAAGAAAGAGTCCCAATTTTCCTATCCTCAAGTTTTATTCTCCAGCTTCCATTTCTTTTAATGGATCTTTTCTGAGCTCAGGGACATGGTGCACGTGACCCATAACACTCCAGATCAGGTCCGACCAACACTCGTGTAATGGCAGGATTACTTCACTTGATATACATTCCAGTCCTCAATCTATGCAACCCAGCATACCACTGCAGTACTTTGCTCTTATCAAAGGCAAAGTACTACAGAAACTTTCTGGCCTTTTATAAGAAAGCAAGTATTCAGAACAGTGCCAATTTCACAGTCTAGGCTTAATTACTTGCAATACCGTACAGATTATATCCTAATAAAAACTAATCTAAATGTAGAGACAAAAAATTGTCAGCTTAACATTTCTATAGAAAGGGCCATTTGCCCAATTTCTGAGAAGACTAATAAGCTATATTCAGGGGTGCTTTTCTTATCCACAAAGACATTTTGAAATGCTTGTAAATCTTAAAACCCACTTAACATTATTCCATTTTCTCCATTTGAGAGAGAACCAGCAGTTCAGGTATCAAGGAGGCACTGTACTGACTGAAACAGTCAGCAGTTTCACAGCCTGTAGCCCTCACTGGCAAGGTTGCATTTATTGCTCTTTTCTTGTTGCCCCAAGATGGTGGCAACTGCTGGTGTACAACTGAACTTTCTGCTAGGCCACTACAGTCAACCTTATACTGTGGATTACAGTCAAGAGTAGGCCAGTTCTGTATCATCAAAAGAACAATTGCAATGCTAGAATTGGTTATTATATATACACTCAGAACATTTACAATCTTCATTGACCTGGATCCATTTCTGTTCATAATTTTCTGTAATAAGTCAGGTTGAAGAAACCAAATGAAATACCAGTAAACACAGAACACACCAAGTTTTATAGTGCACTGTGTGACCCAGTTTGCTATGTAAATAAAATGCACACTTGGAGAGCAAATGCCCCTACTTCAAGAGAATGCCATACGTCCAAGAGACGACGACATGAATGGATAGGATGTTCAACTGTTTAGTCATTCACCACCAGATCTGGCTGGATAACAAACTACCAATGTGTCCTGCTCTCATTTGCTAAAACTGCACATTATTCCAAGATCATCCTAGAATGCAAAGATAACTCTCGCCTTCTTTTCTGTACTGTAAACTATCTTCACATACCCCTCACCCGTGACTCCTCCAGCAATATGTACGAGGACTCCTTTGTTACTAATTTTTTTTTATTCGTTTGGGGAATGTGGGCGTCGCTGGCTAGGCTAGCATTTATTGCCCATTCCTAATTGCCCTCGAGAAGGTGGTGAGCTGTGGAGACTAGGAATCCTGCGGCAAGTAATTCACTTCATGACTCCCCAAAGCCTGTCCACTGTCTACAAGGCACAAGTCAGGAGTGTGATGGAATACTCTCCACTTGCCTGGATGGATGCAGCTCCAACACTCAAGCAGCTCGACACCATCCAGGACAAAGCAGCCCGCTTGATTGGCGCCCCATCCACAAACATTCACTCCCTCCACCACTGACGCACAGTGACAGCAGTGTGTACCATCTACAAGATGCACTTCAGCAACGCACCAAGGCTCCTTAGACAGCACCTTCCAAACACGCACCCTCTACCAACCAGAAGGACAAGGCAGCAAATGTATGGGAACACCACCAACTGCAAGTTCCCTACCAAGTCACACACCATCCTAACTTGGAACTATATCGCCGTACGTTCACTGTTGCTGGGTCAAAATCCTGGAGCTCCCTTCCTAACGGGACTGTGGGTGTATCTACTTCACATGGACTGCAGTGGTTCAAGAAGGCAGCTCACCACCTTCTCAAGGGCAGTTAGGGATGGGCAACATATGCTGGCCTAGCCAGCATCACCCACATCCCATGAATGAATAATTAAAAAAACTCACTAAGTCCCATTCCCCTTCCGCCCTTCGAGTCATACAGCATAGAAACAGGCCCCTTCGGCCCACCGCGTCCATGCCGACCGTAATGACTATCTATACTAATCCCATCTGCCTGTATTAATTCCATATCCCTCTATGCCTTGCTCATTCAAGTACCTGTCCAGATGCCTCTTAAATGTCGCTACTGTTCCTGCCTCCACCACCTCCTCAGGCAGCTCATTCCAGATACCCACTATTCCTTGTGAGAAAAATTTAGCCCTTTGATCCTCCTCCCTCTCACCTTAAATCTATGCCCTCTAGTTATAGTCACCCCTACCATGGGAAACAGACTCTGGCTATCTACCCTATCTATGCCTCTCATAATTTTATATACCTCTATCATGTCCCCTCTCAGCCCCCTTCGCTCCAGGGAAAACAGACCCAGCCTATCCAATCTCTCTCTATAACGCAAGCCCTCCAAACCAGGCAACATCCTTGTGGATCTTTTCTGCACCCTCTCTAGCTTAACCACATCTTTCCTGTAGTGCGGTGAACAGAAATGCACACAGTACTCCAAATGCAGCCTAACCAACGTTATGTACAACTGTAACATGACGTCCCAACTCTTGTACTTAATGCCTCGGCCGATGAAGGCAAGCATGCTATACACCTTCTTCACCACCCTGTCTACCTGTGTTGTCACTTTCAGGGAACTATGTACTTGCACCCCAAGGTATCTCTGCTCAACAACACTGCCCAGGGCCCTGCCATTCATTGTATATGTCCTGCCCTGGTTTAACTTCCCAAAATGCATCACTTCACAACGACCTTCTGCTCAATGACCTACTCTGACTCCAGGTGAAGTAACTCCTCCATTTTAAAATTCTCATTCTGGTTTTCAAATCCCTCCAGCCCCACAATCCTCAGAGATAGCTGTGCTCATCCAGTTCCGGTGTACCAGATTTCAATTGTTCGGTCATTGGTGGCCGTGCCTTCAGATGCTGACGTCCCATCTCTTGTATTCCCTCCCTAAACCTCTCCACCTCGCTTTCCTCCTTTAAGATATTCCTCAAACCCTACCTCTTTGACCAAGTTTTTGTCCCTCTGCACTAATATCGCCTTATGTGGCTTGGTGTCAAATTTTGCTTTTTAACACTCCTGTGTAGCTCTTATTACAGTAATACAAGGTATTATTGTTGAATGCACTGAAAAAGTGATTTTGCTGATTTACAATATGTTGGAAAGACAGGCTATACCAGAGCAATGCACACATGCCATAATCACAACATGAGAGCGCCATTAACCATTCTATACGAAACCAATCAGTACTTACATATCTCGGAAATTGTTTGAAGGAATGAAACATATAAAAACGATGAAAATAGATGATTCCTGTGGCCAGTGTGTCATAATGTCTTGTAGTTTTGGTTAAAGAAAGTTTTAGCTTGCAATAATTTCCCTCAGCAGCTATAAACTAAACCAAAATACAGGAGTGGAACAGGGATGCAATGAGGATGCATGAAACACTGCTGCTATCACAGGTACTACTACAAGAAATGGCTAGATGTTGATTTTATCATCAACATTGGAGATATTTTCCACAGAACCCCTCCACACACATTTCCAAAATTCCCCAATAACCCAGTTGATTGCTCAGTGTGGAATTCAGCCTGAATTGTGCTGAGTTATCAATCTTCAGCTGAGGTGATACTACAATTGGCATATTGCTCCAAGCTGTTAGGTCAAGACAATGCTGCTCATGGGAAGCTAAAGTTGATTCAGGCAACTGTTGACAAATAAAGCAAATTTCCACCTCGATCTCCAGAGGCTCTAAGGTTCAGATTAGTAATGGAGAAGAGCAAGGAAGAATCTAAAGTAGAACTTCTAAATTGGAAGAGGTCTAATTTCAATGGGATGAGAGAGGATCTAGCCAGGCCAAAAGGGGACCAAAGACTGACAGGAAGAACTGTAACGGAACAATGGGTGATCTTTAAGGAGATGTTTCAGGTACAGGCTAGGCGTATTCCAAGAGGGAAAGGTAGGGGAACCAAAGCCAGGGCTCCTTAGATTATGAGGGAGATAGAGGTTATGACAAATCAAAAAAAGAGAGAGAGAGTGGATGAAGCATGTCAGGTAAATTCTTCAAGCGAGAACCAGGCCAAATAGAATAAGTTGAGAGGGGGAGGTGAAGAGGAAAATAAGACTGGCAAAGAGAGAATCTGAGAATGGAATGGCAGTCAACATAAAAGGGAACCTAAAAATCTTCTACCGGCATGTAAATAGTAAGCAAGTAGTAAGAGGTGGGGTCGAGCCTATTAAGGAGAAATAGGGTGATAAATGCTTAAAGGCACAGGGCAAGGATGGAATACTTGAGTACTTTGTATTGGTGTTTACTAAGGAAGAGGATGCTGGCAAAATAAGCGAAGATGGTAGGGGTAATGGATGGGGTGAAAATTGATGGGATGTACTGGAAGGGCTGGTTATGCTTAGAGTGGATAAGTTGGTTGGTCTCGATGGCTTGCATCCCAGGTTGCTAAGGAAAATGGGAGTGGAGATAATGGAAGGGCTTGCCCTAATCTGCCAATCTTCCCTAAATATGGGAGAGGTGCCAAAGGACTGGAAAGTGGCAAATGTGACACCCTTATTCAAGAAAGGGTGTAAGGACATTCCTGGTAACTACAGGCTGGTCAGTTTAACATTAGTGGTGGGTAAGGTTTTAGAAACAATAATCAGGGGAAAAAGTTAACAGGCACTTGGAGAGGTTTGAGTGAATTAAGGAGAGTTAACATGGATTTTCACAAAGCAAATATTTGAGTAACTTGTTCATTCATTACCATAACCCTATATTCTTAATACGAAGGCCCTCCAAACGAAGGACCCTTATCAGTTGTTATTTAAAACTCCTTTATTGTGGGCTAGAGCTTTTTTTTTCCAGGATTAAGCTTGCTCAGAAATTCAAGAAATTTGAACAAATCCAAGTAGTCCAAAATGGAGTTTCAGCTAGGGCTCGAGCTCTCTGGCATATAAAATCCAAGAGGAGACACTAATCCAGAATCAGTCAAAAATTAGATCAAGGGTGTTGGGGCGATTGTTCCAATGGAAACATTGGTGCCAATTTAAGACCAACATATACTTTAGTATTTACTTAGAATTCATTGGGACTAAACTGCCTGCAGAGATGATACTAATCTTTGTGACTAGAAATTAAGCTAATCTTTTATGATTCCAACCTTGTGAGCCAACCCTGCCCATTGCTCAACTGATGAGATATTTTAGAACTTTTTCTATAGACGCACGGCATTCAGTACTGATCTTGCAGCTAGGAAGTGGAATCAACTGATGCTGAAGGGATACGAGGTAACATTTAAAGGCAGAGCTTGGTGCAGCAATATGTGAATATGCCGAAATGTGCACACATCAAGGCAAAATTGCTGATGACAACTAAGATTCACTGAAAACTGTGGGGGAGGGGGGAGCGGAGTGGTGAAAAATCCTTCCTTTTGGAAGTCGGTAAAGTTTTGCCCAAATGGGAAAAAAATTGTAGATCAGAAGCACTTTTTAAAAAAAAAATAGTTAGAAATTAGATAGGGTAAGATGAAATGCAATAAGGCCTAAATTGGATTTAATGTACTTGCAGATGAACGCATGGAGTGCGGTAAATAAAGTTGTGAGATGCAGGTGCAGGTAGCCACATGGGAATATGATGTTGCGGCAATAACAGAGCCTGATTCAAAGGAGGACAGGACTGGGGATTAAATATTCCTGGATACAAAGTGATAAGAAAAAAGATAGAGGGGAAAGAAAGACGACTGGTGGCAATTTATTTTAAATTCATTTCATGGGATGTGGGCATCATTGGCAAGGCCAGAATTTGTTGTCCATCCTGAATTACCCTTGAGAAGGTGCTGAGCTGCCTTCTTGAACTGCTACAGTCCATCTGGTACGGGTACGAGTGCTGTTAGGAAGGGAGTTCCAGGATTTTGATCCAGTGACAGTGAGGGAACAATAATAAATTTTCAAGTCAGGATGGTGTGTGGCTTGGAGGGGAACTTGTAGATGGTGGTGCTCCCACGTGTCTGCTGCCCTTGTTCTTCTAGGTGGAAGGGGTGTCAGGTTTGGAAGGTGCTGTCAAAGGCGCCGTGGTGAGTTGCTGCAGTGCATCTTGTATATGGTACACACTGCTGCAACTGTGCATAAGTGCTGGAGGTAGTGAATGTTTAAGTTGATGGATGGGATGGCAACCAAGCTTGCTGCTTTGTCCTGGAAGGTGTCAACCTTACGGAGTACTGTCACAGCCGCACGCATCCAGGCAAGTGGAGAGTATTCCATCACACTCCTGACATATGCCTTGTAGATGGTGGACAGACTTTGGGTTGTCAGAACAGGAGTTACTCACTGCAGAATTCCTAGCCTCTCAGCTGCTCTTGTAGCCACGGTATTTATGTCACTGGTCCAGTTCAGTTTCTGGTCAATAATACCCCCAGGATGTTGATAGTTGGGGATTCAATGATGGTAATGCCGTTGAACGTCATGGGGAGATGGTTACATTCTCTCTTGTTGGAGATAGTCATTGCCTGGCACTTGTGTGGCACAAATGTTACTTGCCATTTATCAGCCCAAGCCTGAATGTTGTCCAGGTGTTGCTGTATATGGACGTGGACTGCTTCAGTAGCTGAGGAGTTACAAATGGCACTGAACATTATACAATTATCAGCAAACATCCTCACTTCTGATCTTATGATGGAAGGAAGGTCATTAATGAAGCAGTTGAATATGGTTGGGCCTAGAACACCATTCGGAGGAACTCTTGCAGCAATGTCCTGAGGCGGAGACGATTGGTCTCCAACAACCACAACCATCTTCCTTTGTGCTTGGTATGACTCCAACCAACGGAAAATTTTCGTCCTGATGAAAGGTCACAGACCTGAAACATTAACTCTCTTTCGCTCTCCACAGATACTGCCAGACCTACTGAGTATTTTCAGCACCTTCTGTTTTCATCCCATTGAATTCAATTTGGCTAGGGGTCCTTGATGCCATATTTGGTCAAACTTTGCCTTGATATCCAGGGTGATCACTCTCAGTATTAAGGATATTGCAGTGCTGGAGAGGGTGGATGTCCTAGAGGGGTCAAGGACAGAATCGATTTGGCTAGAGCTAAGGAACAACTGAGGTACCGTTACACTATTGGGGATATTCTACAAGCCATCAACTAGTGGGAAAGAGATAGAGGAACAAATTTGCAAGGAAATTACAGAGAGGTGCAAAAGGTAGTTATATTGGGGGACTTTAAGTATCCTAATATAGACTGGGATAGTAATAGTGTAAAGGGCAGAGAGGGGGAAGAATGTTTCTGAAGCGGGTTCAGGAGAATTTTCTACATCAGTATGTTCCTGTTCCAAAGAGGAAAGAGACATTGCTGGATCTGGGAAGAAAAATAGAACAAAAAGTCTCCGGATGACAAAACAGAATATGAAGAAAAGGGTGCTTAAGACAGCTATCAGATTGACAACACAAGTGAGAACCAGGTTAAATATAGAAAGCTCAGAAGGGAAGTGAAAAAAGAGCAAAGAGAGAGTATGAGAAAAGATTGGCAGCAAACATAATAGGGATTCCAAAAGTCTTCTAGAACAAAGAACAAAATACAGCACAGAAGGAGGCCATTCAGTCCATCGTGTCCGTGCCAGCTGAATAAGCTAGCCACCCAAACTAATCCCAGCTTCCAGCACCTGGTCCATAGCCCTGCAGTTTACAGCACCTTAGGTGCATGTCCAGGTACCTTTTAAAAGAAAAGAGGGTCTCTGCCTCCGCCATCAATCCTGGCCATGAATTCCAGAGACCCATCACACTCTGGGTGAAAAAGTTTCTCATGGCCCCTCTAATCCTTCTATCAATCATCTTAAATCCGTGTTCCCTGGTAACCGACCTCCCTGCCAGGGGAAACGGGTTATTTCCGTCTACTCTATTTAGGCCCCTCATAATTTTGTACACCTCAATCAAGTCACCCCTCAATCTCAATTCCAGGGAAAACAACCCCAACCTATCCAATCTTTCTTCATAGCTGCAACCCTAGAGGCACATAAATCGTAAATTGGTGGTAAAATGAGACGTCGTGCTGATTAGGGACCAAAAAGGGGATTTATTCATGGAAGCAGAGTGCATGGCTGAGGTCTGACATGAGTACTTTGCTTATGCCTTCACCAAGGAAGAAAATGCTGCCAAAATCATAGTGAAAGAGGAGATAGTGGAGATACTGTATGGACTAAAAATTGATAAGGAGGAGTTATTAGAAAGGCTGGCTGTACTTAAAGTTGATAGGTCACCAGGACCAGATCAGATGCAGACCAGGAGTCTGAGGGAAATAAGGTTAGAAATTGCAGAGGCATGAGGCATAATCTTCCAAGCCTCCTTAGATGCAGTGGTGGTGCCAGAGGACTGCAGAATTGGAAATATTACACCCTTGTTCAAAAAAGGGCATAAAGATAAGCCAGCAGCTACAGGCCAGTCAGTTTAATTTTGGTGGTGGGAAAGCTTTTTGAAAAAATAATTCCGGGCAAAATTAACAGTCATTTGGACAGATATGGATTAATCAGGGAAAGCCATAACAGGACAAATTGTGATTGATTAATTTATTTGAGCTTTTTGAAGACGTAACAGAGAGGGCTCATGAGGGCAATATGGTTGATGTGGTGTACACGGACTTCCAAAATGCGTTTGATAAAGTGCCACATAACAGGCTTGTCAGCAAACTTGAAGCCCTTGGAATATATGGGACAGGGTCAGCATGGATAGAAAGTTGGCTGAGTGGCAAGAAGCGGAGAGTAGTAAACAGTTGGTTTTCGGGGACAAACTAGAGGATAGCAAAGTTCCTCAGGCATTGATACTAGGACCACTGTTTTTCTTGATATATATTGTCTTAGACTTGGTAGGAAGAATGAGGAAAGGCAATATAAAATAAAGGATACAATTCTAAAAGGAGTGCAGGAGCAGACGAAACTGGGGGTATATGTACACAAATCATTGAAGGTGGCAAAGCAGGCTGAGAAAACAGATAAGGTGGCAAACGGGATCCTGGGCTTCATAAACAGAGGCATAGAGTACAAAAACAAGAATGTTATGGCGAACCCTTATAAAACACAGGCTCGGCCTCAAATGGAGCAGTGTGTCCAATTATGGACACCACACCTTTGGAAGGATGTGAAGGCATAGAAGAGGTTGCAGAAAAGATTTCAGAGAATAGTTCCAGGGATGAGTAACTTGAGTTATAAAGATAGCTTGAAAAAGCTGGGGTTTTTCTCCTTGGAAGAGAAGAGAGAAGGTTAAGGGGAGATTTGATAGAGATGTTCAAAATCATGAGGGGTCTGGACACAGTAGATAGGTAGAAATTGTTCCCATTGGTGAAAGGGTCGAGAACCAGAGGGCACAGATTTAAAGTGGTTGGCAAAAGAACCAAAGACATGAGGAAAAACTTATTTTATGCGGTGAATGGTTAGGATCTGGCATGCACTGCCTGAGAGAGCTGGAGGCAGATTCAATCATAGCTTTCAAAATGGAACTGGGTGATTATCTGAAGAGAAAAGATTTGCAGGGCTACAGGAAAAGGCAGGGGAGTAGGACTCGCTGAGTTGCTCTCGCAGAGAGCTGATTTGGACACGATGGGCTGTATGGTCTCCTTCTGCGTTGTAACCATTCTATAATTCTATGTAGCCATATACTGTTGTCTTTGCACAAAGACAGCAGAAAAAGAATCAAGGATGCAGCTCACAATAAGGCTCTGTGGGGTTGGAAGAGTGAGAAGCACCTGCTTCAATCACAGAAAAACTCTTGAATAGATGCAGCGCTCATAGCCATTTTGCCACACGCAAGGAGACTGTGATTCCCTGTTTGTATCTGATATTGGATAAATGAGAAATGATTGTTCAATTTCTAAAGAAATGATCTCTGATGAACTCATTATACCCAACCAATTTTTCTAACTTCTTAATAAGAATATCAATTCTCAGAAGGGGAAGTCAGAAGCAATGAATGCTCCAGTCAGACTAGCGACACAAGGAATAACTGACAAATATCAACCATGATGTGCAAGCTGCAACATTAGTGTTTTTTCCTACTTATCAAGTAGATAAGTAATATCAATTTACAGCAAGATACATATTCAGACAGCAAGGTACAAATTTGACAGAATACATATTCTGAACGATCTTTAGAATAGATATTACAAATAGTGCAGCATTACTAACTTTAAAACACACCAGCCACTGACTAAATACCAGTGATTTATAACACATGCAGAGAGCTATGGACAAAAGCAAAATGGTGGAAATAGTCCAGGGAGCGAGGCAGAGCGAGCGCGCGCGAGACAGAGCGAGCGAGCGAGCGCGCGCGAGACAGAGCGAGCGAGCGAGCGCGCGCGCGAGACAGAGCGAGCGAGCGAGCGAGCGCGCGAGACAGAGCGAGCGAAGCGAGCGAGCGAGACAGAGCGAGCGAGCGAGCGCGCGAGACAGAGCGAGCGAGCGAGCGAGCGCGCGAGACAGAGCGAGCGAGCGAGCGCGCGCGAGACAGAGCGAGCGAGCGAGCGCGCGCGAGACAGAGCGAGCGAGCGAGCGCGCGCGAGACAGAGCGAGCGAGCGAGCGCGCGCGAGACAGAGCGAGCGAGCGAGCGCGCGCGAGACAGAGCGAGCGAGCGAGCGCGCGCGAGACAGAGCGAGCGAGCGAGCGCGCGCGAGACAGAGCGAGCGCGCGC